>NW_026261600.1:72941-144846 GCF_900747795.2 Erpetoichthys calabaricus | reverse complement strand
AGGAAAGCTCGCTGACACCGCATATCATGAGTAGCTTATTGGATCGGCAGAACTTGAATTGCCTAGTGATGGGCAGAGTGAAGCCTCACGCAGCACAGAAACATTTGAATCATTTGTGTCGAAGCATTTGACACTCGCCTCTCTAGTGACACCTCCTGGCCATTCGCATTAATGTTACACAACTCAAACACAAACTCGTGATCAAGTTCAATGACGTCTGTTCAACTCGAATGCTTTTAGTTTTTCGCTGCTACAGACTGGCGACAAAGAGAGGGGTTCGTCAGCGGCTTCCAGTGTCTGAAGTGTAAATAGATTTATATTTAGTTTAATGTGTATAATAAAACAAATCATATGAGTAACGATTTCAACTGTTATTTTGGTGGATGATTGGATGGATGGATGGATGGAATGTGTTTTTACTTTGAGTGGGGGGTGGGGGCTACACGGTAAATGTGTTAGTGACTGGGATTGCGCCTCTGTAACTAGAAGATTGATTAGGAATGATACAGACTGGACAACTATCATATTTGTTAAAGGAAATGTTTTATTGTTGTACTGTACTGCGATTAAGACAACTTTTTACATATAAATTCATCGTTATATGATAGAAGTTCATTGTCAGGCACCTGGAGCACATCCGGCACAAGATAAAAAGGGCCGCCTCACTCCATTCAGGGAGCAGGAGTCGGGTGGAAGAAGGCAACGCTCGGGAGTGAGGAGGAAAGGCGGCTCAGGGAGGACTGTTGAGAGGCCCTGAAGTGAAGGGTGTTTGGTGCTGGAGCACTGTGTGTGTGCGGGACTATTTGGACACTTATATTGTACATACTGTAAGTAAACTGTGTGTGGTGGACTTAAGAGCGGTGTCTGTCTGTCTGTTGTCAGGCTGGCTTTCACAATATATATAATCCTGCGACAAGACTATTTTGAAGAGATTTTTTTTTTTACAAATCAGCTACAGATCTGGGAATCACTGAATAGTAAAAACGTTTAATGAGAGTGTCTTGCGCATATACTGGTGTAATGACCACGTCGACTTTAGTGAAGCGTTTCTTAGCCTCTCTGATATGATCGACATGGCGTAGAGTAGATTCTGTATTGTAATAATATGTGCTGCCTTACACAAAATATGCTCATCAGTTTGTTACAGATTCTAGGTGGACAGGATTCCACACCAAGGAACGAGGTGCTCCATGTGAATCGTTCATAATCTCTCCTAAACGTATTTGTTAAGTTACAGACAAGTACTAAGTAGTTGTTATTTAAAAAGTCTGTTTTTTCAACTGGGCAGTGACCATACACAAGCCCCAACTAGGATTTGAACTTGCGTAAGCACATCTTATACATACAGCAAGAACAGCTGCTTTTTCTTCTCCTTCTTCTTTTTTTGTCTGCTCCCGTTAGCGGTTGTCACAGCGGATCGTCGTCTTCCATATCTTTCTATCCTCTGCATCTTGTTCTGTTACCCCCATCACCTGCATGTCCTCTCTCACCACATCCACAAACCTTCTCTTAGTCCTTCCTCTTTTCCTCTTCCCTGACAGCTCTATCCTTAGCACCCTTCTCCCAGTATACTCAGCATCTCTCCTCTGCACATGTTCAAACAAACACAATCTCGCCTCTCTGACTTTGTCTCCCAACTGTCCCACTTGAGCTGACCCTCTAATGTCCTCATTTCTAATCCTGTCCACCCTCGTCACACCCATTGCAACAGCTGCTTTTTCTCTTTGAGCCAAAGAAGGTCCATCGGTGAGTCGGTGACCAAATCGGCTGCTGATTGTGCCAAGTAGATATTGCTGCAGACCGGAGTAAAATGGGCGTGAATATCATTTTCAACTTCGGCAAATCATATATTAAATTTGCGAACTTCAGGCACTGATCAGCCAATCGCAAATTTATACGTCTCAGTCAATCACCTTTTTATTTATCAAATCCCCAATCGGTGTTATTTGTCATTTATGTTGCACTTTAGCCAGTTGCCTTATGGATGCGTAAAAAGAAAGGAGGGAGTCATTTCTAAAGGTGGACGTGTAAGATAAAGTGACTGTAAGAGACGGAGTGTATATTCATAAAATACATCTGCGACGGTAGTCTGCTAGTGCCAGTATCTTACACTATAACAATCTGTCGAGTGCATTATTAAGACTGCAGTGTATTTTTACCAACGTTATTTTATGATTAGCAGTTCTGAAAAAATAATGATAATAAAAGTTTGGATATGAGATATGGCGGCACGGTGGCGCAGTGGGTAGCGCTGCTGCCCTCGCAGTTGGGACACCAGGGGACCTGGGTTCGATTCCCGGGTCCTCCCTGCGTGGAGTTTGCATGTTCTCCCCGTGTCTGCGTGGGTTTCCTCCGTGCGCTCCGGTTTCCTCCCACAGTCCAAAGACATGCAGGTTAGGTGGATTGGCGATTCTAAATTGGCCCTAGTGTGTGCTTGGTGTGTGGGTGTGTTTGTGTGTGTCCTGCGGTGGGTTGGCACCCTGCCCAGGATTGGTTCCCTGCCTTGTTCCCTGTGTTGGCTGGGATTGGCTCCAGCAGACCCCCGTGACCCTGTGTTCGGATTCAGCGGGTTGGTAAATGGATGGATATGAGATATTCATTGTTACTAAACAACGTCTGAAGAAAATTTTAATGAACATAACAATACAAATTTGTGTCCGCCTAATATTAATGGATTGACATACACTTAAGTGTGGGCTCTACTTGATTGAGTCAGTCAGATTAAAACAAATGTTTGACTGTTGTTGTTTACTCGAATGTCCAAATGAAATAGTCGCCAACATTAAACAAGTCACCTTAAAGACGGGCTATAAACGTATTACAGTTTTAAACGTTGAATAAACTGTCAGAGTTAAATCTTTACTTCTATAATACACAACCCTAAAATGTGTTGTATTACTTTCATTACTATTTATCCACATTTATTTATTTATATATTCCTAATATTCCATTGTCCCCCCCGTCTGCCCACAGGTCAGCCTCCGTTCTTTGTTTGCTGATGTCTGTTAAATATTCTGCGCTCTTCATGTCTGTTCTCATCACACCAGCAGCTCCAGTGAGTTTCTTGCCTGTGGATCTCGTATTCAAGTTTGTTTTTAGCTGTATTATGATTATAGAATATTACAAATCACATACTTGACACTCTCACGTTCAGGTATCAGGGAACAGACAACGTTAAGAAAGCTGTGACTTTAAAGAATCCATTGGCTGTCTCTACATGTTATCAGTGTTAAATGTAAGAAACACAGTTATCATAGAGCTAATAGTCACATTTCAATTATTATTTTTATAATGAAGTTTATTATGTTAAACGATCTGTGAAGAGCAAATATTATGCCTTTAAAAGAGTAATAATTTTGCAGTTTTTGTGACTGTGCACCTGTTAATCAGGGTATTCAGTTATTTGACTTAATTGGACTTTTATTACTTTTGGGATTTTAAATACCTCTTTAAGATCATCAAATATGTGTCTATTGTAATACATATTACTTATGTAACAGTGACATTTAGAGATTGACACTTGACAGATGTTTGTTTGTAGTTCATATCTCATTGAGCCTCCATTTGACTCCATCAGGTCCTAGTGGTGTGCTGAACACATCAGCCTGTCTTTAGGGTCTCTGAGACTGGAGGAGGTCAGGAGTCCAACTGTACAGCAGGCACTGATGGGCATCAGCATCACGACTGGTGACAAGTTAGAGATGGCAGATAGTTCAGCTGGACATCATCCTATATGACTCCCCAAGCAGACGGCATATTAAGAGCCCACCGAGTGTGTCTACTCCAGTAGAACTGACCAGACGGCCTGACATAACAACCTGTACAGCTGTAGACGACTCCACTTTACTGGTCATGTTAGCACACACTGCACTGAGGCTGGCAAGTCTGAACCATTAAATCATTCAGTCAGCTGGGAATTTATTTTGGCAACGATATTACTGGTAAGACATTCTTTTTTCTTGTTTCTTGTTTATCATAGGTTTAAACTGAAAAATTGGTTTACATCAATGTAGTTATATACCGTATATATATACTGCTAAAAAAAGACCCTTTTTAATGAAAGTATAATATCAATGAAACTTCTGGGCTATTGATCTTTTCAGTTAAGTAGCAGAGGGGCTTGTTCATCAGTTTCAGCTGCTTTGGTGCATTAGAGGGGGGACAACAATGAGACGACCCCCAAAACAGGAATGAATGGTTTAACAGGTGGAGGGAGGCCACTGACATTTTTCCCTCCTCATCTGTTTTGTCACTCATTTTTCATTTGGCTACGGTCAGTGTCACTACAGGTATCATGAGGCCATACCTGGACACTACAGAGCTGGCACAGGTAGTCCAACTTCTCCAGGATGGTGGACACATCAATATGTGCCATTGCCAGAAGGTTTGCTGTGTCACCCAGCACAGTCTCAAGGAGATGGAGGAGATTCCAGGAGACAGACAGTTACTCTAGGAGAGCTGGACAGGGCCAGATAAGGTCCTTAACCCATCAGCAGGACCAAGAGAACAGGGTGAGCACGGGCAGGGCCTACAAAATGACCTCCGGCAGCCAGGCAACCTCTGACAAAAAGAAACAGACTTCATGAGGGTGGCCTGAGAGCTCAACATTCTCTAGTGGGCCCCATGCAGCTTGATTGGCATTTGCCAAAGAATACCAGAATTGGCAGGTCCACCACTGGCACCCTGAGCTTTTCACAGATGAGAGCAGGTTCACCCTGAGCACATGTGACGGACATGAAAAGGTCTGGAGAAGCCATGGAGAACGTTATGCTGCCTGTTACATCATTCATCATGACGGGTTTGGTGGTGGGTCAGTGATGGTCTAGCGAGGCATATCCATGGAGGGACGCACAGACCTCTTCAGGCTAGACAATGGCACCTTGACTGCCATTACATATTGGGATGAAATCCTTGGACCCACTGTCAGACACTATGCTGGTTCCTCCTAGTGCATGACAATGCCCGGCTTCATGTGGCGAGAGGATGAGGGAATTGATACCATTGACTGCCCCCCACACTCACTCGTGCAACATTGCATCTGCATAAGAGGCTGGAAGCACCTACGGCCAACGTCTCCAGCGCCTATGTGCTTGCAGAGATAACAGAGATATGGGCCAATGAAAGTGGAGGACATTGTGCCGCTTGCGAAAAGCGAACTGAGCGGGCAGCGGCAGTCTGGAGGATACGCGAACGCGCAAAGGGCTGGCGTCTCAAAAGGATGTGAGCGGGCACGCGCGCCCAACTATCCAACATTTAATGTGAGGCGCGCGCACCATCAGGCGGGACACGTGTAGGGCATTTAAGCCATTCAAACGGGGGGCTTCAGTTTAGGGTCGGTCACTTCCAGTGCTGGATGATAGTCCTGCTCTGTCTCTCACATAAAGAAGAGTCTTTGCTGCTGGTGCTTAATTTTCTTTAAACCTGCTAGGATTGTTCTTGTTTTTCTTGTTACGTTGCAGAAGGATTGTAGAGTGTAAAGCCTTTGGAAAGAAGATTTTATTGTTTTTTTTTATTTGTTATTTTTTCAGTTTATTGAAATCTTAATCTAAATGATTACATCTTGCCTGAATAAGGTCCTGAGTTGCCTCGAAAGCTTGCATATTGTAATCTTTTAGTTAGCCAGTGAAAGGGGTCATTTTGCTTGACTTCTCACTACATCCATAATGGCTAACACGGTACAACACCCGAGTACTAAAGAGACGGAGCTAATTGTATCTCAAAAGTTGTAAATCATCTTGGAGGGAGTGAGCCAAATAAGTAAAATACAATACAATACAATACAGTTTATTTTTGTATAGCCCAAAATCACACAGGAACTGCTGCAATGGGCTTTAACAGGCCCTGCCTCTTGACAGCCCCCCAGCCTTGACTCTCTAAGAAGACAACGGAAAAACTCCCAAAAAAAACCTAGTAGGGAAAAATGGAAGAAACCTTGGGAAAGGCAGTTCAAAGAGAGACCCCTTTCCAGGTAGGTTGGGCGTGCAGTGGGTGTCAAAAGAAGGGGGTCAATACAATACAGTGCAGTACACAGAACAGAACAATTTCTCAATATAGTAAGAAATAAAAAATATAAATTTTAGAAGTACAGAGCAGAATTTAACAGTAGATGATATATCCCATAATAAGATTTGGATTTGTGTAGAGTCCTGGAGACCTCATCCTTCAAGCTGCCTCCCCCATTTGGCCATTCCACGGCTGAAACAGTGCTGGGCCTGCCAATCCGATGAAAGGATCCCTCTTTCCCATGATTCCTGCTATCCTCCATCTGGGATGACTTTTCCTTAGGCAGGCAAAACAACTTGGCAGGTGGGCCGTGGCACCAAGTGCCACATTTGAGTACCGAGAAGAAAAACAGAATAAGTGAGGGTTAGTATACAATTATAACTGTCATGTTACTTATGTTTAAGTGCTAATGACTAACAACAGAGATGCAGTCTGTACAGTTAATCAGCAGCTCTAGTCAGGGTGTGCTAAACTGAAGTAGTGAGTCTTCAGCCAGGATTTAAAAGCTGAGACCGAAGGGGCATCTCTTATAGTAGCAGGCAGACCATTCCACAGTTTAGGGGCCCTGTAACTAAAAGCTCGACCTCCCACTGTTATTTTATTAATCCTTGGAATCATAAGCAGACCGGCATCTTGAGATCTTAATGTGCGCTCTGGTTTGTAAGTCATGATAAGTTCAGACAAGTAAGCCGGACCTTGACCATTTAATGCTTTATATGTTAAAAGAAGGATTTTGAAATCTGCCCTAAACTTAACCGGGAGCCAGTGTAAGGATTTAAGAACTGGAGTTATGTGTTCGTATTTTCTTGTTCTTGTAATAATTCTCGCAGCTGCATTTTGGATTAACTGGAGGCTGTATAAAGAACAGTTTGAACATCCAGTGAACACCGCATTGCAGTAGTCAATCCTACTAGAGATAAATGCATGAATTAGTTTCTCAGAATCCTGTTTATTCAAAAAGCGCCTTAATTTCCTAACATAAAAAAAAGGAATGTAAATGTAGTAAATGATGGCATATATAATCAGAAACTCAAAAAAGAACCAAATACTAAAAATAATTTTTATGCACCTAATCCTAACTTCATTCAGTGAAAATTTAGCATGATCAATCTGTAGCTGAAAAATAAAAATCAGCTAGGAGGTATCTGTTATGAATTCAGAGTTCTTATTACTTTCTTTCCCAGAGGATATCCTGTAAATGCATCTGACACAAGATAAAGCTTCCATAGCATTTGTTTTTTTAATTGGAAAAACTTTTGTTCCATTGAATATATTAGTGAGACGCCGGTATCACAAATTTAAATTGTCTAATATCTTTACAAGATAGTGTTTTTGGATCAGCACCTCCATTTTGTAGCTCGGTGTCCCCGGAGTTTCTGATCAGCATTGTGAAGAGTGCGACGGTGGCCATTTTATTCAACTTGATATCTAACTTAATGTATTTCTTAAGGAGTGTTATTACACAATTATTCTTGCACAATGATACTTTTTATCACACAGGTTTATTTTACTTTATTTATTTGTTTGTTTGTTTCTCAGTTCATTTGACTACAAGTCTCTGACTATGCATTGCTTTCTCCCTTTGGTTTTGGTTTTCCTTCTTTCCTGCCTTTGGTATTTTTTACCAGGTGAACCTTTAATGTCTACCTAATGATCCATCAGCCTTGTTGTCTCTGCTTCATTGCGGTACAAGAACAGTAACAGCTTAATGTAAGAGTCCTATTAAAAGAATAATTTGGGGCGGATAAAAATCTGCAGCCACAGGGGGGGCGCCAGAGCGGGACCTGAAAACTGAACCTGCCTGAAGAACGCGAGTCATCAGAGTCGTACAGCACAGCCACCGAGAGACAGCATTAAAGACGCCGTAAATCAAATTCATTTTTTCCTCAGAATTCTACACACAACACCCCATAATGACAACGTGCAAAAAGTTTATTTGAGGTTTTGCAAATTTATTAAAAATAAAAAAACTGAGAAATCCCATGTCCATAAGTATTCACAGCCTTTGCTCAATACTTTGTTGATGCACCTTTGGCAGCAATTACAGCCTCAAGTCTTGTTGAATATGATGCCACAAACTTGGCACACCTATCCTTGGCCAGTTTCGCCCATTCCTCTTTGCAGCACCTCTCAAGCTCCATCAGGTTGGATGGGAAGCGTCGGTGCACAACCATTTTAAGTTTTCTCCAGAGATGTTCAATCGGATTCAAGTATGGGCCACTCAAGGACATTCACAGAGTTGTCCTGAAGCCACTCCTTTGAAATCTTGGCTGTGTGCTTAGGGTCGTTGTCCTGCTGAAAGATGAACCGTCGCCCCAGTCTGAGGTCAAGAGCGCTCTGGAGCAGGTTTTCATCCAGGATGTCTCTGTACATTGCTGCAGTCATCTTTCCCTTTATCCTGACTAGTCTCCCAGTCCCACAGCATGATGCTACCACCACCATGCTTCACTGTAGGGATGGTATTGGCCTGGTGATGAGCGGTGCCTGGTTTCCTCTTAATGTGACGCCAGGCATTCACAACAAAGAGTTCAATCTTTGTATCATCAGTCCAGAGAATTTTCTTTCTCATGGTCTGAGAGTCCTTCAGGTGCCTTTTGGCAAATTCCAGGCGGGCTGCCATGTGCCTTTTACTAAGGAGTGGCTTCCATCTGGCCACTCTACCATACAGGCCTGATTGGTCGATTGCTGCAGAGATGGTTGTCCTTCTGGAAGGTTCTCCTCTCTCCACAGAGGTCCTCTGGAGCTCTGACAGAGTGACCTTCGGGTTCTTGGTCACCTCCCTGACTAAGGCCCTTCTCCCCCAATTGCTCAGATTAGATGGACAGCCAGCTCTAGGAAGAGTCCTGGTGGTGTCGAACTTCTTCCACTTACGGATGATGGAGGCCACTGTGCTCATTGGGACCTTCAAAGCAGCAGAAATTTTTCTGTAACCTTCCCCAGATTTGTGCCTGGAGACAATCCTGTCTTGCAGGTCTACAGTAAATTCCTTTGACTTCATGCTTGGTTTGTGCTCTGACATGAACTGTCAACTGTGGGACCTTATATAGACAGGTGTGTGCCTTTCCAAATCATATCCAGTCAACTGAGTTTACCACAGGTGGACTCCAAGGAAGCTGCAGAAACATCTCAAGGATGATCAGGGGAAACAGGAGGCAGCTGAGCTCAATTTTGAGCTTCATGGCAAAGGTTGTGAATACTTATGTACATGTGCTTTCTCAATTTTTCTATTTTTAAGAAATTTGCAAAAATCTCAAGCAAACTTTTTTCACGTTGTCATTATGGGGTGTTGTGTGTAGAATTCTGAGGAAAAAAATTAATTTAATCCATTTTGGAATAAGGCTGTAACATAACAAAATGTGGAAAAAGTGATGTGCTGTGAATACTTTCCGGATGGTTGGTTCCTGCCTTGCGCCCTGTGTTGGCTGGGATTGACTCCAGCAGACCCCTGTGACCCTGTATTCGTATTCAGCAGGTTGGAAAATGGATGGATGGTATTTAGTACACAGCTAGCATGGAAGGTGTGCCCAAAGTAGTGGAACTGCCAGCATCTCGACAGTTAGAAATGCATGAAACAAAACAAGAACTGCTAAGGCTTGACATGGAGGAGCAGTCCTGACCGAGCTGTGGTCTGCACATGACACAGATGTGGGCCTAGTAGTTGAGCCAGTCCAGTGGAAGTGACGGTGAAGCCTGGGTGCAAGCCCCTCTTAAAGCTGAGGCAGAGGAAGGAATAGAGAGCACGATAACAGGACTTTACAGGCAGGAGTGTTAAAAGAGACACAAAGCGTTTGTAACATGAGACTGCTCCATGTCTGGAAAGGTGATAAATCAAAGTGGAGGTTAGTAGATGACCTAAGAGCGGTGAACGAGGGAGTACAGGACTGGCCAGCAGAGATCCCTAACCCCCACGCGTCGCTCACAGACATTCCTGAGAGTACAAAACGCTCTTCACTCACTGATTTACGCTCAGCGTTTTTCATCATTCCACTGGCTGAGGCCTGGCAGCCGCTGTTTGCTTTTACGTATAAGAAGAAGTAACAGACTTTTACGAGGATGACACAGGGGTTCAAACACACCTCACATGTTTTAATCAGGTTCTTAAAACTGACCTGGAGGACTTGATTCTGGATGGTGCATTGATTCAGTATGCAGATGATTTGTTGCTTTGCTTGGCATCATTGGAACAAAGCCATGCAGATTCAATAAAAGTGCTTGAGAAACTCACACAAGGGGGACATAAAGTCTCAAAGGCTAAACTGCAGTACTGTGACCTGAGGCTGAGTATTTAGGAAGGATTATCACACAAGGCAGTAAAGCAATAGCTCCACCGCATCTGGGAGGGATAAGCAAGGTACCTAAACCAACGACCGTGGGACAGATGGTGACGTTCTTGGGGATGACTGGTTTTAGCTCAGACTGGAGTCCAGAGTATGCTTTGAGAACAGAGAGACATCATGAGAACTGCAGGGTTACACAATCTGAGAAATCACTTGGAATGGACGATTGATGCTAACATGGCGTTTGACTCTGTTAATCAGGAGATGCAGTCTGTGCCAGCATTGGCCTCACCTAACTATGACAGGCCTCTTCTGCTGTACCTGGGCAATGCCCACTCAGGCTGTGCCACTGCTGTGTTGATGTAAGAGACATGTAAGGGCAGAAAGTGACAGGCAGTGGCATATTACAGATCTAAGCTGGTCAGTGTGGCACAAGGATACCCACCTTACTTTCAGGGTTTAGCAGTGGTCCAATATGCCAGTGATAAAGCCTCCACTATAACACTGGTTATCATTTACGCCCATCACAAGATTGTTGAACTAATAAATCAGAGCAGATTTGTTTTGACTCCAGCTAGACTGATATCTGCTTTTCAGTTGCTGACGTATCCTGATGTGTCATCCAAAGGTGTGACACACTAAACATGGCAGAGTTTGTGCCCGTGGAAGGTGAGCCTCATGAGCGTATAGCAGAGTCATTAGTTATCACCAGGATACGTCTGGACTTGGAGTCTGTGCCTCTACAGAACGCTGATCACACGTGTTTTATAGATGGCTCATGTTATACGGATCAGGTAGGAGACCATGCAGGATTTGGAATTGTAGAAAGGACAAAGAGTGACAATTTAAAATGTTTGTGTCACAAGGCTGTACAAGAGCCCTGCTCTGCCCAACTAGCTGAACTTAAAGCACAGACTGAAGCTTACAAGCTGGGGATGAATAAAATGGTGAAAGTCTTCACAGACTCAGCCTATGCCCATGGAGTACGTCACTCTTTAGGGGGCAGTTTGGAAACAGAAAGGGTTCAAGAAAAGCGATGGATCACCTATACAGCATTGTGAGAAGATTGACAAACTGAGCAGGGCTATGATGGTGCTGCTAAGTTGGCGGTGATCAAATGTCAAGCACACCAGAAAGGCAATGAACTTGTAAGTGAAGGGAATAACATGGCAGATGAGGTAGACAGACGAGCTTCTGAAACACCAATTCCTATATTAGCTCCACTTGTGATTATTGAGCCTGGCGTCACTGAAAGAGACATAAGTGACATGCAGGAGAGAGCAGGATTGTATGAACAGGAATCAAAGAGGTGCAGAGAAGGACGAGCAAGGATTATGGTGCTCTAGTGATGGACTAATTGTTGCTCCTTCCATGTTGCTAAATCTTCTGATAACGGATGCACATGGTGTTGACCATTGAGCAGTGGGGGAAATTGTTAAGAGGATTAAAAATCAAGGATGTTGGTCTCCTCATTTGAAAGCTACTGTTGATAACTTTTTGTCAGAATGCATTATTTGTGCCAAACACAATGTGAGAAAGTGAATTACTACTCCATTAGGACAGATAGCAACACCAGAGGGCCCATTTAGACACCTGCTAATGGACTGTGTGGATATGCTAAGAACGGTGTGAAAACAGAGATACCTGCTGTAATAATAGACAAGTTTAGCAGATGGCTGGAGGTAACCAGATCAAGGAGCAGCTACAGTTGTGAAATGTTTAACTAGGGAGGTCAGACCAACGATTGGCATTCCATCAGTAATAAGCTCAGACAACGGCTCAGCATTTGTTCAGAAAGTAGTGAAACACGTCTAGCAGGCATTGGGTGTTAAACTGAGACTTGGCTGTGGGTACCATCCACAATCACAAGGAATGGTGGAGCAAATGGGGCATTGAAGGGAAAGATAAATAAGATTTGTGCTACAGTGAAGATTAACTGGTTAGATGATCTGCCGCTTGCTTTAATGAGCTATCACATACAAACTAACAGAGTGACACATCTAACAGCACATGAAGTGATTACTGGCCGTCCGATGCCTAGGCCTGTTTGCAGGGAGGCTTATAAGGGGCCATCATTAGAACAGCTGTAATTAGAAATTAAAAATTACATGAAGCACTTAACTGCTGTCCATCAAACTTTCTATTTGCAGGTGAAGAATTGAGAGCCTGAGCCAGCTGAGGAGCCTACAAGTGTGATCAAGTCTGGGTATTAAGTTTTCCTGAGAGTGTTCTGAAGGAAATGGAATGAGGCAAGACGAGAAGGTCCATATGAAATTGTACGGGCAACTCCAACTGCTGTCTAAGTGAAGGGAAGCTCGACCTGGTATCATCTGAACTACTGTACTGCAGTCCCAGGGGCCGCTCATGTCAGCCACCATGATTCTCCTTCTGAAGAATAGGAAGATGTTCCTGACAACAAATGACACAGATCAGCCCTTAAAGACTAATCAAGTCCAGGAGGAAGTGCTACAGAATCTGTTGTGGAAAAATCTTCAGAAAAAACTAGCAGAGTCTTCAGAAAGGCAGTCAGAATTTAGACTTTATTGCACAGCATAGACAACAATTGCACAGTTCATAAAGCCATCTCAGTTCATGACGTGAGCCCTGAGTGTTCAGTGAGCCCAGAATATATTACAGTTCTTCTCACAAAATGCCCTCCTCTCATGTTAGTTTCCTATCATCTACTTTACAGGGTTTCTCATGATGATGACCTCATTCAGCACCTTTTCTCATAACAATCACCTGGGGCCTCATGTATAACGCCGTGCGTAGAACTCACAATATAACATGGCGTAAGCACAAAAGCAGGAATGTGTGTACGCACAGAAAAATCCAGATGCAGGAATCTGTGCGCACGCAAACTATCACATTCTTCCACTACATAAATCCCGATCAGTGTGAAAAGTAACGCACGTACACGCGCCTTCTGTCCCGCCCCAACTCCTCCCAGAATTATGCCTCTTTGAATATGCAAATCAATATAAATAGCCTTCTGTGAAAAGACAAATGGAAAAGCACGGGGGAAAATATAAGAATTTCAGAGAATACCAAGTGGAGGCAAAGGAAAAACGTACTATTTGTTGGTTTAAACAGTGGTATAATCAACAAAAGGAAGTTGATCAAGTGACATAGTGTCGGAGAAACTCGAAAGTTCAAGTACACAAAGTCGCACAGTGCCTGAAATAATATCAAAGTCGGCGTGAAAAGGCGAGTCGTAGCCCACCGTCTGAGTGTCATATGAAAGCTTATTAGGGTACAGAGAAAAAATAGGCACACAGTGGGGAAAAAAGCACGAAATGTCAACTTTAATCTCGAAATTTCCACTTTAATCACGTAGTTTATTTTGTCATTAAAGTAGAACATCATAAACTTCATCTTAAAATTGTTTAATTTACTAGTTTCTCAAGTAGCTTTGTTCTGTATTTGATCTTCTATGTGCTCTGTGTGTGAATAACTACGTGCTTCCGTTCTTTATCTTTCTCCGACAGGACACAGAATCCATTACATCCGTGATATTACAGCTGTCTGAATAATTAAAATACTGAGATGTATACATGATATGTTTTTCATGATGATAGGAATGAAAGCATGTTATTAAACATGTGAACACGGTGGTGCAGTGATTGTTCATACGTATCTCACGCAAGAGGCTTACTGCGCCATGTGCGACCTTCAATGAAATAATTTTATTACAGAAGTACTGTCTCTTTCAAACGTACTAATCTCCAATTCCTGTCCTTACTTTTCTTTCTCCAAATACCCAATCGCCACACAATCAGCTCTGAAATAGACGTTAAGCCATCTGTAAGCTTAGAACGCCGATTCTTCAAAACTTTTAAGGAACATAGAATAATTAAACATGTACTACGAAGATATTTCAATCTGTCTATCCTTCCAGTGTCGCGTCAGCACCAGTAATAATACAGCGCGAGGCAGGAGCTATCCGTGAACTAGTTAGTGCTGCGGCACCGTGTCCTCACATGTTTAATTATTAACAATACAGATTATTTAAATGAAGTTAAAGTTTTATCTGTATACTATAAGCAATATATTTTGCTGCATTTCATCTTAAAAATGATATCGTCATCATACGCGCTTTATAAAGTGGTGCAGGTTGTGCAGTATTATAACTGTAGTGCAAGTTTACAGTGGGGCACCGGTAATTGTACTTATACTGTAAGTCCAAACAGTTCTACAAGGAGCACTTGATGGACTGATTGAGTGCGTTTATAGTTCTTGGGATGAAACTGTTTCTGAAACGCAACGTCCGTACAGGAAAGGCTTTGACGCGTTTTGCCATGGTTGAGGTAGTGTGTGCTTGAAACTCTATACCGATAATTCTCTTTCCGATCTGCTGCTACTGTGATTCCCCACTCAGATACAGTGATATAAATACTCTGAGTGGTGCAGTAGAGTAATATGGAAAAAGATGATCTGCTGTGGCAACCCTTAACAGGAGCAGCTGAAAGAAGAAGATGCAGTGAGAGTAACAACGCTAAAGCAGTTATGGTATTTGGAATACTATGGCTATTCCCTGGACTATTATATTGCTGCAGGTTAATTACAATCAGATGCATTACACTAATAAACAATATGCAGTTAATTTCAGTGTATTTATAAAGCCACGTCAGGAATGTGGGTCTAAGAAAGAAAGGGTGAGCACACAGGAACAGTAGCATTGCTTTGACGCTGGGTGCTGCCAGTCTGCAAAACCGAGCGGAGAAATTGCATACACCAGGGTATGAGGTACCGTGGAAATGTGCGTGGCTTTACGCCAAGTTTAGGTTTTATATATCGCGATTTGAGCGTGGAAACGTTCGTACGCAACATTTCTGTGCGTACGCACCATTTATACATGAGGCCCCTGGTGTGTCAGACCTCCTCATAACAATACCTTTGCCCACATAAACATTCCCATAATAGTCTCCTACCCAACTCTTCTTCTTATTGCAAACACTTTGGCTCAAAGGACAGATTTGCCACCCGTAGGTGAACATCACCTGACTTCATTCTCATGGCCTAATCCTGAGCTGTTAAAGATCGATGGCCTTTCAGTTAATCAATTCTTAACAATTCAATGATTAACAATTAAGTTGGGATCACAAGGACCCATATATGAAAACTGGACTGCCTAATAAATGATTGCTTGTTACACTGGTGTCCTGTAAGGCTGACATAATAGGTGACTGTGCCAGTGAATGGCAGCGCACAGCTTCACTGATGAAGACCAAGCTGCAGAGACCTTCACACGGAGCTTCATACTTGAAAGAATGAAAAACACAAGCCTTTAACAATTGATTCTTTAAGTTAACTCATATGTGCTACTGTATCTTATTATTATTATCACTAACACAGACAGCAGCGCTCTTAAGTCATGGCACGCCGCTGCCCGGTGGTCTGACAGAGGCCAAGCTACTGCTTACGTCACAGCACATGTTCATGAAAATGTCCCTAACTTTCAACAATCAACTCTTAATCCCCTATGTGCTCAAACTAACTAACATCATAATACATTGGATTTTAATTTTATTGCCTAATCTGTTGATGAGCTCTAATAAATCTACATGTCATATAAGTGCGTATCTATTTTATGTGATATCTTGAGAGCCTGCCCTGTACTCACACAGACAAAGGCCCTGCACGCAGTTTGTTTCGTCTTCTATCAGTAAGAAGCTCAGCTCCTGCATTCTCAAAACAAAATCTGCCTGCTTATTCCTCGGAGATCATGATGACCTCGGCTCACAGCTCGACTCTCAGAAACTCAAAACAAGGCAAGTGAGAAGGACAAGCAGGCAAGAGGCCTCTGTGACAAAATTAATGGTGTCCTTGTAAAGCTGCTCCAGGCCTCGGCTCTTCATAGCTAAGAGCACTAAAATTAATAACAAAGCATATTGACCCTTAATCGAAATTCTCAATAAATCATCTGAAGGCTCACCACATTGACAACCTATACCTGATAATGATGTGACAAGAAGGAGCTTGTGTGATGGCGCTGTACCTGGCAGCAGCACTCATGACCCTGATGATTCTGCCAGGAATGATGATGACCCAGCAAGTCCAGGAGAAGGAGCATCGAGAGGACTTCCCACAATTAGCTTCTCAGATTTTCAATGGGACATTTGAGAGCAGCAACTGGCAAATGGACAATAAGACTGAAATGGCAGCTGGACTGGAAAGTGATAATGATTATTGGACTAGAATCAAGAGAAGTCGTGTAACTGAACAGGAAAATGAGACACTATCTAGACAACTGAGGAGATAGCAAGGGAGGAATGTTGGTTGTGTGAAATCAAAGCCAGCAGTAGTCATATTCCATATTCCCATTTCCATATTCTACAAAGATGTGCCAGCAGTGTCTGAGGGAAAAAGAGACATATTGTCCTTATTGGTGAGTCCTATTGCAAGGGACACCAAACTTCTCTAGGGAAGGATTAACATGTCTAGATTGTAAACATTCTGGTATTTGGCAAACCACAAAGCAAAGACCACCCTCTCATACCAAGATAGCTCAGTCCGAGCTCAAGTGCTACACGAGAAAGGGTCTGGTACCGGTGGGGAGATTTGGAGGAAACTGCACCAAAACGTGGAACTTGATGTGTGCCTCCTTAGTCATGAGAGCAGTAAATGTGCAGGACAGACCTTAGGCAGACAGATGGTGGTTATGTGGTTCATAATATGGATTACTAGATGTTCTCCCACATGACTGGTCAGGAAGATGCACAATGGTGATGGCCATCCAGGAGGTTACAGTTGGGTATCCCCAAGACAGGCGAGTTACGAGAGCATATGAGCCTGAGCCGAATGTTCACTTAGATACAATAAGACAACCTAGAGGCGTTCTAAATGAGTTTAAAGCAAGGGATGAAATTCAATCAAGACTTGAGTCTGTATTTGGGTGGATTACTTCTAATAGAAACACAGCGTGGATTAATTATCTGTATTATAATCAGCAGAGATTTATCAACTGTACTGACTCCGCCCTATCAGCATTAGGAGAGCAATTGGATGGTACCAGTCACATGACATGGCAGAATAGGCAGGTGTTAGACTGGCTGTGGGCAGAAGAAGGAGGAGTGCGCCATATGTTAGGAGAGGAGTGTTGCACTTTTATACCTAATAACACAGCACCTGGTGGATCTTTTACACAAGTTATGGCCAAGCGTAAAGCTCTTAGGAAAAAAATTAAGGAAAATGCAGGATGGGATTTCAAAGTTTGGTATTAATGCCATTTCAACCTGAGCACACGACGGCATTATTAACAAAAGCAGACATTATTCTCTTGATTATACTTGGATGGCTTGTATTTGTGTTTTGCTGCCTGTTGCCAGTTTTCAGATCACTTATTTCCAGATCTGCTGTCAAACAGATGAATATCCAAGTTATTGAACCACAAGCATCTGTAGCTTCAAATGTTGATTTTCTCCTCAATGACATTTTGGTTAAGGAGATGGCAAACTAAAGGCTTCCTGGGTGAAGTACTGGTAACCGCTCCCCAGGAAGAGGACCCTCTATGGTACACAAAGTTCCTTGGTCATAGCAATATTTCACACAATTACACACTGGAGGACATCTGCACAAGACTGGGAAGGACACTGGATTCTGTAATCATCTGCTGCTGCTGCTCTAAACTGTCTTATATTGATTTTTAGATTACCTGTAATCCATTGTGTTATTGTTAGATTGTGCGACTTCTACTTTTATTTGTCCTACTGTATACTTGTACTACTGACACATCTTGTGCACCTCCCTTGATTTGGCCAACAAGAGGTCTTTTACTCCTCTCTAGTCTATGAAAGGGGGGAGATGTCTGGTCTCTGTGTCACCACGAGGGGTTAACAGTGAACCAGAGGTTGTGAAGACTGACAGTGGTCTCGGGTTTAAGGCCCAAACAAGACTGAGAGCTGGTTCCTCCTTTTCACCTTCTGGTTATAAAAATTATTGGGCCTCAAAAAGAGGGAAAATATAGAAAAGTATATTCTTAAAGTTGCTGATTTGCATATATTCAAAGAGAATCATGAGCATATATGAAAATAAGCATTGTGTCCTAGTACACGTTAGTATAGTAAGGGTTAAATCACAAAAAGGACTGTGACTGTATATTTTTTATTTTTTCTTAGAAGGCTGGAAACTACCAATAATTCATAAGTCAAGGTCAGACATTTTCTATGTGGTGAATGTGAGCTGAGGACTGGAAATAATGGTGGCAGGTACTGGACGGGTGTAAGGTGGGGAGAGGGTCTGTCAAGTGGGCATGATGGGCAAAACAGAGTGCTACACTCATTAGGTTAGGAAATATTGGTGGAGCCAATCAGAGGCAGGACAAGACAGTGGAATGGTGGGAGTCAGATGAGGGGACAAATGAGCTAAGTGAGGTACGCTCTTGATAAGGACTGTAATAAAAGTAAGATGGCGCCATTGCTGAGCACTCCGTTCACCTGACTCTGAGTCTGTATGTGCATTGCACTATAAAGCTTGATTCTGCTGCCTGTCCTGAGACTCCGAGTGCCTTCTTTGGGCTAAGGGTGCCCATCTCTGCTTTGACAGTAACAAGCTGCTGGTGCAGATGATACCATGCTGGGTGAATTGACAGATAATCTCGAATGTGTGGGATCATCACATAAGGACTTGGACAGCATACAGGCTTGGGCAGATTTGTGGCAGATGAAACTAAATGTAAGTAAATGTAAAGAATTACATGTAGGTAGTAAAAATGTGAGAGTTTAATACACAATGGAAGATCTGAAAATTGAAGTGACAGTGTTGAGAAGCCATTAAAAAGGCTAACAGGATGTCAGGTTATATAGCGCCTTGATGTGTGGAGTACAAGTCCAAGGAGGATCTGCTCAGGCTTTATAACACTCTGGTGAGGCCTCATCTGGAGTCCTGGGTGCAGTTGTGGTCTCTGCTCTACAAAAAAGACAAAGTAGCACTAGAAAAGGTCCAGAGAAGAGCGACTAGGCTCATTCCAGGGGTTGAGCTATGAGGAAAGATTAAAAGAGCTGAGCCTTTACAGTTTAAGAAAATGGAGATTAAGGGGAGACAAGACTGAAATATTTAAAATTATGAAGGGAATTAGTCCAGTGGATCAGCACTGTGACTTTAAAATGACAATCAAGATCACAGGGACACACTTGGAAACTTGATAAGGGTAAATTTCGCAGAAATATTAGTACGTCTTTCTTCACGCAAAGAACCACAAACATCTGGAATGGGTGACCAATAGTGTGATGAAGAGTAGGACTTTATGGAACTTCAGAACTTGACTTGATGTTATCTTGGAGGAATTAAGTGGATAAGATTGGCGAGCGTTGTTAGTAGGAATGGCCTTTTCACTTTGCAATGTTTTAATGATCAAAAGTTTCATAATACGCAATGGAATATATTTGTTTCATGACATTACATGATGGTTCATTTTACAACGGGATAAACATTTTTTAATAAACCCTTTGAATCCCTTAAATGCCAGTAGTGGACCATTGAGCAGGGCCCTTAACCGTCTTGGGTGTGACGTTAATCTTCATCCAGCCCTGCAAGCAGGTCTTCCAACTTGCAGGGAAAACTTGGGGGTTGGTGGCAGGATTGGCTCTCCAGCCACCATATAAAACCTCACACAGTGTCCAGTGTGGTGCTGAGGTGTCACCCGCTACACTCGGGTCCCAATCCAGGCGGTTCGTTGTGTGGTGCTTCCAACCTCTCTCTCTTAATAGTTTAGTTTGAAAACTAAGAACGTTTAGGAGGCATTCAAATAAGTTTATGAAGGACTGACCAAAATATCAGCGAGCCTTAAATGAATAACTCAATAATATTTTTGTCCAGTGTGTAACGCTGCTGTCTGATCGAAGTGCTTCTCTCTCACAATACAAAGGACGTCTCTGTCTGCGGCCAGGAAATGTGTGCACATGCGCACTACAGCTCGGGGCGTACCGGCATGACATTGGTGCGCATGTGCAGTTCAAATCAGACTGTGATTTCTTACGTGACGGACTGAATGTTAATCAGAGTCGTGCTGGTCTGTCAGGTGGAAGACAACATTTAACAAGCGGAGAGGTATGTACTTGTGACATGAACACGTTGAGTAACTTGAGAAAAAGAGAGGACTGTGCAGTCCTAGGGGTGCCAGTCACCAGAGAGCATCATAGACGTGTTCGGTGTGTTCTCCGAAAGCCCATTTTTAATGTTTTATAAGTCCGGACACTTAGCGCTGCTCCTGGTCATTCGCATTCCGTGATTGTCCTCCTGATCAGTGACGTGCGGTGAGGTTCATGGCTGGTGAGGCACTGACTCCTTTAGAGTCCGTCAGATTTACAAATATATGAACCCCAAAGAGCAGCTTATTCACTATGCGACAGGCAGCCAGCGTGCACGTTGACTACTGGTTACGTTTCATATCTCATCAGCATTTACATTTAGAGTGACAGGAGAGAGCGCATTTGATCTTCACCCGCCATGTGTTCTAACTTCGCCGTCGCAATTCCACAATTCAAACTCATTTAATACAAATGAAAGTATAGAGTGGTGTAGAAAAAAAAAAGGGATTTCAATTTTGACCTTAATTGAAATATTTATTTGGTTTTAAATGCTTTTAATTCCGATGCTTTAATCAATTTTAATCGACTGTTCAACAAAAGGATAACAAGAAAAACAAAAGAATATTTTATTTAAGGTCAAAATGTAGTTTTTAAATATGGGATTGTTTTTTTTTTCTTAGTCTGATCCCATTTTTTTAAGAAACTGAAAACCGTTTATGGTCTTAGACGGATAGCAAGCGACTCGAGCTGTCGAGGGAAGGTTGGGCCGCCGTAGTCGGGCAGGGGGCACACGTCCCTAATTATATTGTGTATGTAAAGAGTTTCACTGTAAAACGTAATAAGCTTCATATTTGTGTGTTTGGAGACCCTGGTGTCGTACTGAATTTGTATTGTAGAAAAACAAACTACTGTCCAGCATGCCTAAATGTGTCTTTTCGTTTCTGATTGCTATACGGCACTTCCAATGTGAGACAATTCGCTATAAACAGTTTCAGCCAATCAGCGCCTTCTAAACATGCAGAATGACAGTGTGACCCTTTATTGTAGCGGCGCAGCATCTTCGTACAGTCAGTCATTGTCCTGTTAGACTGTTTACTGTTAAGTGCTGCTTGAGGTACCGTTTATAGTACAACAGGTAGCCTACGTAGTTCTTAAATTGGTATTGAAATGCACACACAAGTCTCCTAAATTATTTATTGAAATGCCTACATTTACAGTGTCCGTTTTAGGAAATCGTAGTTTTTACTTGTTCCCGTTATTAGGAATTATAATTTCTCAGTGTCACATATTATTAGTTACTACTCGCGAGTCCCGCATCATTGAGATTCTGTTATATATTCTGTATAAGCAAACTTTTTAAAAAGGAGCGTTAATTGAACTGACTATAGCAGACTTGTCATCTTCTTAAAATGACTTTCTTGATTTGATATTGACAATTAATCATAAGGTCAGAAACCAAGGAGGATATGAGTTTGCACGGACTGTGCTGTTTCTTTGTTTTCGTGACATCGCGTCAGTAGAGAGTGCGTC
Source organism: Erpetoichthys calabaricus (assembly GCF_900747795.2). Classification (NCBI taxonomy): domain Eukaryota; kingdom Metazoa; phylum Chordata; class Cladistia; order Polypteriformes; family Polypteridae; genus Erpetoichthys; species Erpetoichthys calabaricus. The sequence continues at coordinate 123,008 of NW_026261600.1, read as the reverse complement.
ACGTTAACAATGCATTCTGTCCTAAATGACAGCGCACATGCTTTGTGATATTTCCTAAAGGCCAATGTGTCTCAGTTTGCTCATTAATATATTTTGACAGTGTATTTTAGTGAGAATGATTATAAACATATTACCCATGTTCATTTCCCATGTAGATATGTAACGTTTGGAGAGAATAAATCAAAAGTAACAACACATATAATAGTTATGTTGCATTGTTTATGAATAACAAAATTCATAGTTTATCTGAAATGTTCTACTTATACAGTCGATTTATTCCACTTCTGAAGGTGTACATTGTCGGTATTCTCCATTGCATTTGCCCCCCAGTGTAACGTGTGCCAGTGCAACTGAAGGGTGGCAGACGAGCTCACGTAATGGGTGACAAGGCACATCCTCACCCTGATGCCGAGGCTCTTGTCATGAATATTCCCATCTTGTGCTTTTTCTCGTTCTTACCAGTTTACTATTATTATTGGACACGTATGTAGAGGGAATGTGTGTCTTATTTTATGTTTATGAAAGGAAGGACAGTAAAGCCTTGAATGAAACTGAGTGTTGATGCTTTGGATGACACGACAGGTGAGGAGCAGGGAACGTTAAATGTGACAGTGACTGCGGGGGATTGTGGGACTGGAAGATGGTTTAAGAATACAGAAACGACAACAGCTTAGTCTTTCAATAATTCTATTTACATCAATGATTTATCTGTTGTGCTGCAGTTCGGAAGATTACTGATTTACCACCACCCCCAACCCCAGCGCAGACTTTGATAAGATGCATTCACAAGGAAAGGATGTTGCTGACAAAGTCAGGTGCTTTTTTGAAGGTTTGGCTCCAGATGTGCTTATCCAGCTGCCCCTTCTTGTCAGTACTTGAGTGATCTTTATGTTCACCTCTGGATGAATTCGCAAAGTTTCTTTACAACTTTTTTGTCTCATTAACGCAAAAATCCCGAGGCTTTCCTAAAATTGCAGAAGACACTGTTGATGGCGCTGAAAGACAGTTGTGATTAGTTATGCAGCACACGCTTTTACTCGCATTGCTTTTTGGAAATCAATAATACAAATCAGCTACAGATCTGGGAATCACTGAATAGTAAAAACGTTTAATGAGAGTGTCTTGCGCATATACTGGTGTAATGACCACGTCGGCTTTAGTTTGAAGCGTTTCTTAGCCTCTCTGATATGATCGACATGGCGTAGAGTAGATTCTGGATTGTTATAATACGTGCTACCTTACGCAAAATATGCTCATTAATTTGTTACAGATTCTAGGTGGACACGATTCCACACCAAGGAAAAAGGTGCACCATGTAAATCGTTCATAATGTCTCCAAAATATATTTGTTAACTTACAGACAAGTACTACTTAACTGTTTTATACAAAGTCCTTATTTTAACATTAGGATTTGAACTCGCGTTAGCTCACCTTATCGCTGTAGCAGACACAACTTCATTTACACTTTGAGCCAAAGCACTTCAGCAGACTTGTGAGGACCAAATCGACTGCTGACTGCGTGGATATCAATGACGTCATTACGCTAGCGTGACTCCTAATCACGTGACGTCCGCATTTGAAACATCCAGTGCTCCGTAAGCTCGACGCAGTGTCTAAACCTCAGTATCGAGCGGCCCATCACCTTCTCCCGCACTTGCTGTCTTAGTTTATCGCTGTTTTCATTTCGTTGTGTCGGGTGCTGTGTCATTAAAACCTTACAATGTAGTTTTTAAAATGGGTGACAGAAAGAACATTTTCTCCTTACTGAAGTACGGAAGATGAAGTCCATGTCCGCCCTCGCCGTTTCTGTTTGTCCTGAGGGTTTCGCCCTAACCATGCAGTTTAAATTTATTTAAATTTTACTGGTGACTTTTTCTAAATACTATTGTTGCATTTCTTTTGTTTTGTTTTCTTCTTAATTTAAGCCCAGCCAGGTGAAGTGACTTGCTCAGGGTCACTCGTGTCAGGATCAGCATTTGAACCCACAGCCTCAGGTTTTGAAGCTGAAAGCCTTAACCACTACACCACATTACCTGCTTAGATGTCCAGGAGAAGTGATGTCAACCTCGGTGTCTTAAACCTGACCTAAGGAACTGGACAGAAGCATCATCGGCTTGTGGGGGTCACCTCTGAGGGGCTGTTCATTATGGATGATCTTACCTGGCCGTGTGGCACTTTGGAGTTTGTGCAGGGGACCCCAGCCATTACTATATGAGAAACTCTTAAACGAGAACATCTTTTTTGCTACTTGTGACCCCTTTTGACATTTTGTGATTGTGTAGGCTGCTCCAGAATGGGGTCTCCAGATGGACAGATGGAGACGTTAAGTTTCTCCACAGTTTAGAATTTCTGCTGGTCTTGTCCTTCCCTGCTACTCCTCTTTGACCAGCAGGACATCGTGGTGTCAGTCAGGCTGACTATCGTGTAATGGTCAGGCCTTGTGCTTTTGGACCAATCTGAGCTCAGCATGACTTCTGTTCTTCAACCTTCCACCATCTCCACCAATGTTCTTTTCACCAAGTGAAACTAAAACCAAGCTTGTTCAAATTATAATTTAGTGGACCGGAACTGAAATAAAAGTTAAATAAACTGTGAAGAGTAGAAGTAGAGAATAAGGAGAATGAGACTGGTGTTGTCAGGCTGATGTTCACCACACTTGTCTTTGTGTATAACACACATGTAATAGTATGATGTGATATGTGTGTTAAGAAGGTCTAACACAGACATGAAAGGCACTATATAATAGATCACTGTAAGCACACGGTGGATACATAAGTGAAGATTTTACTCCAGTAAGGTCCAAGCTGGGGACATCACAAAGCAAAGCAGCTGCTGGACTTCATTGTTCTTGACCCCAGTGCATTGTGGATACTCCATCCATCATCCAGCCCGCTATATCCTAACACAGGGTCACAGGGTTCTGCTGGAGCCAATCCCAGCCAGCACAGGGCGCAAGGCAGGAAACAAACCCCCGGGCAGGACGCCTGCCCACCGCAGGGCACACACACACCAAGCACACACTAGGGACAATTTAGGATCGCCAATGCACCTGACCTGCATGTCTTTGGACTGTGGGAGGAAACCCACGCAGACACGGGGAGAACATGTAAACTCCACACAGGGAGGACATGGGAAGCAAACCCAGATCTCCTTACTGTGAGGCAGCAGCACTACCACTGTGTCACCATGCTGCCCATTGTGGATACTCTCCATTTAGAAAGCTGTATGTTATGACCACTTTGGAGTTGAGGTGGGCTACGTTTCTCACACATAGATGAAGAGTGTGTTTTATTGAGGAGTTCTGGGCTGGTAGGTGTGTGAGATGTGACTACTTACAGGTTGCACCAGACTTTCTACACCTGCTCTGGAGCTTTAAAGGTCCATCTGAGAAGACCCAGGATGAGCTGGAAATGAAGGATTAGACTTGATGGGAGCTCAGCTGGTGGAGAAGGAGAGAGGGTTGTGTGTGGGTAAGTGGGCCAGCAGCCCCATGGCTAACTAGAGCTACTGCTGTGGAGTAGAGTTAAGTGTTTGGGATTCTACCTCCTGGGGGTCTCTGTCTCCCCTTTCTCATATTTAGCCTTTATTTGTAAGCAAAACCTCCTCTTTTTTGCTGCTTGTGTCCCCTTTTGATATTATGTGGGTGTGTGGACTGCTCCACAGTGTGGTCTCTGGGTGTGATGGATGGCATAAGAGACACTGAGCTCCTCTCTAGCTCTGAATTTAATGGGACGTAGTGCTGTGAGGCCAAACTGCCCATAATGTTCAGGCCTTACACCCTTTAATCAGTTCTGGCTTAGCCTGACTTATGTTCTTGAACCTTCTACCATCTCAGTGTTCCACCAATGTTTTTTGCAAACCAAAATGAAAACTAAAAAGTAGTTCACCAGAAGTAAAATAAAAGTGAAAAGATTTCCAAACAATAGAACAAAAGAATAGCGAGGATGAAGATCGTGTTGTCATTCTGATGTTCACACCACGGTGTGGAGTCGCCAAGTTAATTCATTAAAACCCGGTGGCCGCAGTGTTAGCTTAGACAAGAACATCAGTGTGTGTGTGTGTGTCCGAGTCCATCACTGTCTGCTCTTACACTGAGCCTCCTCACATCTCCTGTCACCTCATCCTCTGTACAAATGTGGCAGTGCCAATCTAAACGTTAAGCTAATGATGTGCCCGCCTGCTGCCCGTGCCCACCATGAACTGCCTGAATTGAACCTGCAGCTGCTCAGTTTAGAATCGCAGGGCACTCGGCTGATAAATGAGGTGGACATCAACTCGTCACATTTACTGTGCCACACGTACTCAAGTGAGGAGCTGTAAAGAACAATTGTGGCTCTCAGGGTAACTTTTGGCTTCTTTAAGTTTGATTTGTAAACATAAACATGTCTCCCAGTTGTCTCCCTCATTCCTGTTTTGTTTGAATTTATTTTTTAAACTTCCTGAAGTATCTTTTATTTTGAGCCTTCACATTTTCGTTTATGTCAAATTCCTAATTAAGGTTTTGATGTCCTCTCTATTAGTGTTGAGATGCAGACTGAGCTTCCACAGCACAACGGTAGTTCAGCATGGGAGGCTCATCAGGTGACGTTTGAGATGGTGACACAACTAAAGCAATGGTCCTGGGAGAGTCAGCACTCCATCTGGTCCTGGCAGTTAATGGACAGGCTGTGTGGCAGCTTTGTGAGATCTCAGCTCAGTTCTGGACTGAGGAAGAAGAGCTGATGAAGATACTGCAGTGGTGATGTGGTGGAGCTCAGTTTTGAAAGAATGACCTGCCTGCCTAAAACACACCAGTGAAGAGATGGAAAGGACTGACATTATGTGACAGAACGGTGACTCCATTAAAATGGAGCAGTCTGAGATAACTGGGGTCCAGTAGTCAAAGAAAGGAAAGCCAGAAATGACACTTCACAGGTCACACAGAGCAGAGGACGACATCACGTCCCTAAGGTAAGGAGCTGGGAGACACGCTGAGCTCCTGTGTGACAGTGGGAACCTCAGTCCTCTGATGTCACCACTTTATGAAGAGGGGCGGTGAACTTCACAAGGATGATCACTTGGAGTGGCTGCCCCTACGGCATGAAGGACAGAGTCTTACTGCAGAAAGGTGAGTGGGCTGCTGTGCTCCTCCGTAATCCAGAAGTTGGCACATCGACATCTTCATGGTCTCCAATAAGACCAGAACCAGATGTGAAACACATAACAGTGCATGATGTCCAGACACCCCTGCATGAAGCAGAAGACCACAAACAGGCTGTGGTACCAGGGCCTGACGTGAACGAGAGTGTCTTGTGCCCAGAGATACCCCGACATGAAGAGGAGGGCAGCAAACTACAGAGTGTGGTACCTGAGGAACATCAGATTGAGTCACAGGAACAGAAGACATTTACCAAACGAGAACAGATAATTAAATCCATCAAGGTCGCTGCTTTAGCTAATAGCTAAGATAATAAAAAGCTTCTGACTGTCTGTCTGTCTGCGAGTGTGTGGTCCTTCTGAGCAGAGTGGTCAGTTTGGCTTTGGTGGCTCACAGGTATGGGAGATGGACCTGATACTTTAGGGGTGCAAAGGTCAATTCCTGACTGTGACCCTTTTTTTGAACTTTTTTTAAATATATTTTTACAAAAAAAAAAAGTTAAAGCATTTCAACAAAAATGATGTTGGGCCACTAAAGACTAATAGGGTGCAAGCTGAGTCACCTTTAAAGAGGGGAAGCATTTGAAAGAATAGAAATGAAGTTTTCATAGCGGGTAGGGACGGCCGTAGTGGAGAACCTTTTTTTTTTTTTTGTCTATTATTTGTCTTTTTCAGTTATATTTCTTTTTGTCTGACTGCTGTAAGCAGGATGAGTTCATTCAAGTATGCAGCCCCTCAAGGTCACTCCGGACTTGAAGTACAGTAATCCCTCCTCCATCGCGGGGGTTGCGTTCCAGAGCCACCCGCGAAATAAGAAAATCCGCGAAGTAGAAACCATATGTTTATATGGTTATTTTTATATTGTCATGCTTGGGTCACAGATTTGCGCAGAAACACAGGAGGTTGTAGAGAGACAGGAACGTTATTCAAACACTGCAAACAAACATTTGTCTCTTTTTCAAAAGTTTAAACTGTGCTCCATGACAAGACAGAGATGACAGTTCAGTCTCACAATTAAAAGAATGCAAATATATCTTCCTCTTCAAAGGAGCAAACAAATCAATAGTGCTGTTTGGCTTTTAAGTATGCGAAGCACCACGGCACAAAGCTGTTGAAGGCGGCAGCTCACACCCCTTCCGTCAGGAGCAGAGAGATAGAGAGAGACAGATAAAAAAATCAATACGTGCCCTTTGAGCTTTTAAGTATGCGAAGCACCGTGCAGCATACTTAAAAGCTGCACACAGAAGGTAGCAACGTGAAGATAATCTTTCAGCATTTTTAGACGAGCGTCCGTATCTTCTAGGTGTGCGAACAGCCCCCCTGCTCACACCCCCTACGTCAGGATCACAGATAGTCAGCGCAAGAGAGAGAGAAAGAAAAGTAAGCTGGGTAGCTTCTCAGCCATCTGCCAATAGCGTCCCTTGTATGAAATCAACTGGGCAAACCAACTGAGGAAGCATGTACCAGAAATTAAAAGACCCATTGTCCTCAGAAACCCGCGAAGCAGCGAAAAATCCGCGATATATATTTAAATATGCTTACATATAAAATCCGCGATGGAGTGAAGCCGCGAAAGGCGAAGCGCGATATAGCGAGGGATTACTGTATCAGGTATCTCTCTGTGCAACTTAATACAGGATGTCCATATATGGCCTTATTTATATTAGATGAACACGTCATCAGCTGTATGCTAAACATGCCTCGATATATTCATACACTCCCGTTGTGAGGGACCGCTAGACGTTACTGGGCTGATCGAACCCCAGCTGGACTAACTCTTCAGATAGAAAGAGCAGCAGCCACACCAGAGAGTGGTGTGAACACCAATACGGACTCTGGAGAAAAGATAATAGAAATACTGAAATCAAATCAAATAGCCTTTTATGGTCAATTCACTATATGTGCAGAACACAAAGGAGAATCAAAATACGGTTTCTCTCTCAACTTCGTAGTACAAAAAAATATAAAAAAGTATAGAAGTATAACATAAGATAAATAACATTAGAACTTGTAAAGTAGACTTGTGTACAATGTGCAATAGTCATTAGTGCAAAAGCCACTTACAGTAAATTAATAAGCAGCGTTGCCTAAATGAGTCTGCCAATTTTAGTCAAATGCATTCTGTGTAACCAACTAGCAGAGCAATTCCAATTTTCTTTCCACACCTGACTAAATTATTTCAGATTTTTCTTTTTGTTATTTACAGTCTCTTTGGACTTTGCCTTTTTAGCATGACTTTTCATGTGTTTTCTGTATGAATGTTTTTCCACACTTAGAGCAACAGTATGGCTTTTCTCCTGTGTGAGTTCTTACGTGTCACTGAAGATTGCAGGATTGTATGAATCGCTTGCCACATTCAGAGCAACAATATGGCCATAATCCAGATTGAATTCTGTTGTGTCTATGAAGGCTGCTGCTTTCGGTGAATAGCTTGTCACAATCAGGAAACGAGTATGGCCTCTATCAAATGTGTGTTCTTATATGTCTATTATGACTGCCTCTTTGGGAGAATTTCTTGCCACATTCAGAACAGGCTTAACGATGGTCTTTACTGTGGACTTCTGCATGACGCAGAAGATTGCTTGTGTTGGAAAATCTTTTGCCACATTCAGGACAGCAATAGGGCTTCTCACCAGTGTGACCTCTTAAATGCCTCAAATGATTACTGCTACTTGAAAATCGTTTGCCACATTCAAAACAGGAAAATGGCTGTTCTCCTGTGTGCAATCTCATGTGTTGCTGAAGATGGCCTGTTTGTGAGAACCGTTTGCCACATTCAGAACAGGAAAATGGCTGTTCTCCTGTGTGCACTCTCATGTGTGTCTGAAGATGGCTTGTTTTTGAGAACTGTTTGCCACATTCAGAACAACAATATGGTTTCTCTCCAGTGTGAATTCTTTTGTGTTTGCAAAGACTGCTCCTGTTAAAGAAATGTCCAGCATGTGGTAAACAATGACATAAACCCTGTCCTCCATGACCAATCATGTGTGTCTGAAGGTGGCTCACTTGTGAGAATTGTTTGCCACGTTTAGACAAATGTGGTTTCTCTACAATGGGAATTGTTGTATGGCTGCGTTTTGAAAAGTTCTTAACACATTCAGAACGTTGGTATGGCTCCATCCCTGTATTATCTTCTCTGCATTTCTTAGGCATGTGACTATCTGAGAATTGTCTCTCACCTTCAGGACAGTGATACAGTTTCTTACTCCCATGAATCCCTCCATTATCTTTAGAATTCAATTTGTATTTAAATGTTCCCACACACTGTTGGCGGATTGGATTTAGACTGTACACTCCTTGACATTTGATGGCATCGATCCTTGTTAGCTTCACAATGGGCTGAAATCTAGGGTGCTGAGAGGCCGTTACCAAGTTCTTTGTTGCAAATGCCAGTTTCTTCCTATTCTTATCAGGTTGTTTAATTTGTGGACGACTCTGAAGAAAGGACAAGTTGTCATTCTCTTGAAAATCTACAGAAATAAAAATGAGTTAAAGTTTTAAATGACCAATATTTAAAATAAAATAGCACTACAAGAGAATATTCAGTGTTTAACAGTATATGCCTTTTGCAACCCACTTTACAAAAGCATGCTAATGGAGTTAACACTTCAACAATCCCAACATTTGCAGACTGAATTAACAAACACATGAAGCCATATTAGGATACAGTTACCATGGACCAGGAACAAGCTATGAGCAACTATCATTAATGGCTTGGTGATGACTTGAAAAAGAAAGAGCAACTGGGGCAGCAAGGGTGGCCAACATGACTTGCAGACCTTTTACAGAAGACCCCATATAGAAATGTCAAGGATGATAAAGCCAGTACATCTACATGCACAGTGACATGGACATTGCCAAGGACTCATTACATCAGTTATGGTCCCTATGACCACTCCACCTTGTTTGCATAACTGTGCTAATTGAGGAGCTAATTTACTGGAATAAGTGTGAACTCCCGCAGTGGGCGATCAAAATTATTAGACAGTAAGCCACATAGTATATTTACATACTCTTCTTTCGGCTGCTCCCGTTAGGGGTTGCCACAGCGGATCATCTTCATCCATATCTTTCTGTCCTGTGCATCTTGTTCTGTTACACCCATCACCTGCATGTCCTCTCTCACCACATCCATAAACCTTCTCTTGGGCCTTCCTCTTTTCCTCCTCCCTGGCAGCTCTATCCTTAGCATCCTTCTCCCAATATACCCAGCATCTCTCCTCTGCATATGTCCAAACCAACGCAATCTCGCCTCTCTGACTTTGTCTCCCAACCGTCCAACTTGATCTGACCCTGTAATGTCCTCATTTCTAGTCCTGTCCATCCTTGTCAAACCCAGTGCAAATCTTAGCATCTTTAACTCTGCCACCTCCAGCTCTGTCTCCTGCTTTCTGGTCGGTGCCACCATCTCCAACCCATATAACATAGCTGGTCTCACTACCGTCCTGTAGACCTTCCCTTTCACTCTTGCTGATACCCGTCTGTCACAAATTACTCCTGACACTCTTCTCCACCCATTCCACCCTGCCTGCACTTTCTTCTTCACCTCTCATCCACAATCCCCGTTACTCTGTACTGTTGATCCAAAGTACTTAAACTCATCCACCTTCGCCAACTCTACTCCCCTCATCCTCACCATTACAATGACCTCCCTTTCATTCACACACGTATTGTTTTTTTCCTACTGACCTTCATTCCTCTCCTCTCTAGAGCATATCTCCACCTCTCCAAGGTCTCCTCAACCTGCTCCTTACTATCGTTACAGATCACAATGTCATCAGCAAACATCATAGTCCACAGGAACTCCTGTCTAATCTGGTCTGTCAACCTGTCCATCACCACTGCAAATAAGAAAGGGCTCAGAGCTGATCCTTGATGTAATCCCACCTCCATGTTGAATGCATCCGTCGCTCCTACCGCAGACCTCAGAAAGCAGGAGACAGACCTGGAGGTGGCAGAGTTAAAGATGCTAAGATTTGCATTGGGGGTGACGAGGATGGACAGAATTAGAAATGAGGACATTAGAAGGTCAGCTCAAGTTGGACGGTTGAGAGACAAATTCAGAGAGGCGACATTGCGTTGGTTTGGACCTGTTCAGAGTTGAGATGCTGGGTATATTGGGAGAAGGATGCTAAGGACAGAGCTGCCAGGTAACAGAAAAAGAGGAAGGCCCAAGAGAAGGTTTATGGATGTGGTGAGAGAGGACATGCAGGTGATGGGTGTAACAGAACAAGAAACAGAGGACAGATAGATATGGAAAAAGATGATCCGCTGTGGCAACCCCTAATGGAAGCAGCTGAAAGAAGAAGAAGCTGTGCACAAAATCCCATGGTTCATCAGAGACATTAGATCTTTAGTGAAGTTATAACTGTGAGTTTTACAGTTATTTGATTAATAAAGAAAGGCTCAGGCATGTATTTTTCTTTTGTATAAATTGCGTAGAAATAAGACTGATATTTATCCAGCTCGAGGTCAGGAACAAGAAGTAGAAAAAGATTTATACACACACTGGGAGGCCAGAAATATTAAAGTACCCTTTACTCCTTTTACTTTGCCCAGTCAAAATTCTAGAGTTTTTCTGGAAAAGAGAGACTGATTAAGCCTCATGAAATGCAGAAGGACCTGCCATTATATATCAGACATCAAATGCTAGGACTTCAAAATATTTGCTTCACGTCCAGTCCTACTCTGAAGACCACAATCTAGCACAGTTACTAATTGTTCCATATTTTAACTCTGCTACACTAAATAATTTCCCACATCACGGACACACCAAGCTATGGAGTATGTAGCTGTAGGAAGGCAGAGAATTTCTTCCATTTGAAATCAACTATCCCATCCTCTTGTTATTACAAAGAAGGATGGCACCTCTTGCACATTTAAATTCAAGAGTCAACAAGTTGTTCTTTATGTTGCTATACAAACCAGACAGGTTCCCCAGTTAATGTCAGAGATTCAAGCCTCCCTAACTTAAAATTATTGATGGTAAATTTCTGCCTTCTTGTTTATCATCCATAACCTAACCTTTTTTAAAATCACATTTCTGCTATCTTAACACAGTCCTTTGTCATAAATTGGGTATTTCATCTTGCTAAACACAAAAAAAAGGCCATTTTGATGCAGGTTATCAATAGAACAGAGTTTGAAGTGGGGTATGTTTATTTGTTTAAAATGCTATATACTTGCCCCTTTCCTATAACAAAAACGAGGTAGGGTTTGATGTTCAGCAAAAAAGAAGCATTTGAAGAACTATTCAGAATATTTTCTTATGCATTATGATATTGGAAGACCTCTCACATTTAATGACTCATTTGTACTGATTGCTGATTGGAGGCAGGCATATACAGTGCAATTTTATGGGCTCAAGGAAGATTGGAGGTCTTCAGAACAAGACACACCCAACTGGATGCAGTTTTACACTGTGAAGAAGGAGATTTCACTGTATCTCTGTTTTCCCAGCATGTCGACATTAGCTAACTTCATTTTTGGCTTTTGCAGATTAGGCCAGTGAACTACATTGCCAGTGAATTTGGAATTTCGCCATCAACACTGTCAACTTTCTTGAAAGACAGAGCAAAAAAAGAAAAATCTCGGGTTGCCAATGTATGTGAACTGCTGCATTTGAAGATGTCGAAAAAGCTGTTTTTATGTGGTTCAGTGATGCCCGTTCAAGAAACATTCCTATTAATGCGGCACTCATGCAAGAAAATGTGAGGTTTGTAAACTCTCTTGGGCCCTCCTTCAACTAGACAGCACGCCGAAGAGAGTCCTGAAGTCCAAACTCCGTGTCTATGGAAGACTGTTTATCTGTTGCCGGGGCAACAGTCGGCTCAAAGCTGTGCTGCATCTCTCCGCCAAAGCAAACAGAAAAGATATCAATGGGTGATATGCAAGGAACATTGTAAATGCAGGTAACAGGATTACTTGATCACTGATCTGGCCATGACCCTGCATGACTGCTGTGTCTGATTATAGGAGTATACTGAGACTCAGCCTCGTATTTTGGGGTGTAAGACAGGGACTTACAGTGCGACCCTGATCTTTTAGGATTTGCTTCTGTGTCACTTCACTGCAGCGCTATGAGCCAGTTGTTTCCCTGCCCCGGCAACGGACAAACAATCCTCCACAGACACTGCAATCGCACTTCGGGACGCACCTCAGTGTGTCGTTCCCGTTGGGTGGGGAGGGTGTCAAGAGTTCAGAAACCTCACAATATAAAGAAGGATGATTCGGCTCCTGATTGATAATTGTGTTGCCCACAACATGCTTCCACATTTAGATAATGTTCGTGTTGAATTCCTCCCACCCAACTACACAGCAGTGCTTCAGCCATTGAATTTGGGCATCATTTGCACCCTGAAAGTGTTTTATCGCAAGGAAATGCTAAGAAAAATTATCGTCAGCATAACTTTTAGGTAGGATTTGATTAAAATTAACGCAAAAGAAGCTATGGAAATGATTGCAAATGCCTGGACGCAAGTTAAAGAAAGCACTACAGTAACAAATACAGAATCTCATTATAACAAAATTTTTTTTACAACGAAATATTTTTTAGGTCCCTAGGAGTTCGTTGTAACGGAATTTTACCTGTTTATTCTTACCATTGATTGATAATATAATGACAGAGGTTGAGTCTGCCCAAAATACCTTCTTTCAGGCTGTGTGTGTGTGTGTGTGTGTGTTCCTCCTAGCATTTAATAGCAAATATTAGAACTGTGTCATCTGACCACAGAGTTTAAAGATACTTCAGCTAAATTTTTGTTGGAAAAGTATGCATGAAGATGTTTGGGATTATACAAGCTACATGTTGGACTGTTCCAGTACCATTACGTTCATGGGAGCAGTAAACCATGGACTTTATTACTCATATGCCTTCCTCCAAGGGTTTTAATACAATTTTTGTGGAGGCAGATTGAGTTTTGAAATGTGTGCATCTTATTCCCTTCTGCAAAACACCTGGCAGGTGTCTTTCTATAGGGTGGTCCAGATCTAATTATACAATTAGTTTATTACATAGAAAATCACCCGAAAAATTCCAGACCATCGAGAAGTATGCGAACTGACAACATGAAGAATCGTCTTTATGGTGAACTGGAATCGTCCCTGCGTAAATCAAAGTCATCCAGATGATCTGGATCTGCATAATTAGATCTGGACCACCCTGTAGAAAAGACTGATAGTATCTATGGTTTTCTGTATCAAGATGTATCAAACCGTGGTCTTCCATTTATTTCTCGCTTCTACAAACTATTCTGTCAGAGATTTGGTTGTTCTATAAAACATAAAATGTTTGGTTATCAGCCAGAAGCTAATGGGCAAATGTAAAGAATTAACAGAGGCCTACAGAAACACTTGTGCTGTTTGATTGGTCCTAATCAAGATGACTGGGTTGATTTTCTACCCATTGCCGACTCTGCTAGGAATGTACCAGTTCACTCTGCTCCAAAAATGTCACCATTTGAGTGCCTGTTTGGTTGTCATTCTAGATTCCTTGAGTCACCTTCCTCTCCACTTTTCCATCTGTTTTTAAATAATTACATATGTAACAGTTTTGTGAAAAGTTGAATTTGGCTCAAAAACATTTTGAAAAGCTCTTGGCCAAATGATTTTCTGATTGCAAATGTAAGGCTACTCCCATCGTTAAAGTTGGGCAAAAGGTACGGCTAGAGACCCAAGACATCAGTCTACATAGTGACCCTTTTTAAACTGATACAGCACCAGAATAGTATTTATTTTGAGAAGATCATGCTTTTAATTCTGACTTTTTCCTTCACTCCATATAGTTTTTTGATGAACTCAGCCATGGTTTTTGGTGGATGGACTGTTCGTCTAAATCAATTGTTTTGAATTTTCGCAGTTTGCCTTAGCTATTTAAAAAAAAAGTAATAATTCCTAACACTAAACGCCTTTACTGGGTGGCATAAAGTCATGTAGGCTGTACTAACTGAACTGTCTTCCTATAGTTAAAGTTTGTTTTTGCATTATTTGTCGAGTTCTGATATCACCTACATCCTATTCTGAGTTTAGGCCATGTTTTGTACTATAACACCCCCCCCCCCCCCCCCCCCCCCCCCCCCACCCCAATCACTGTATTTTTGTAATTTTGATAAGTCATTTTCTTTACCCTTCCGTCAATCACATAATTTGTGGACATTTTGTGGCTGATGACGTGGCTGAGCTCCATCACGTGATGTCATCTTGCCTCCTTATTTAAGATGGTGGCATGCTATCCTCACTCTCCTAGCTTTGTCATAATTGGCCGTGTTCTTCATATTTGATTTTCATTGACAGATACTGTTCTGTTCCATTTATGTTAATCAGTTTGAAACGGCTTTGTTTTCCTGTCTGTTTTAACTCATTATGTGATTAATCATTTGTAAAATGTTTCATTAGATCATAACTGTGAATTTATTAGAGCCACCACTCAGTGAACAGGACTACAAAATACAATTACCTGAACTGAATCAACATTTTTTTCTAATACTCTAAAATGGATGAGAATTTCAAAAAGATTTCAAGTACTGTACCAACTTGTATTTTCAAAAACTTCAAAAATAAAAAAGCCACCACATCACAAAGATCAGCCCCTTTTCATACGGGGCAACTGAATTAACAGTAACCAGGAAATGGCTAAAAACATCAAAATCCTTTAAAACTAATTTCATAGAATGTTTTACATGTTTTAGATGAAATCCTGCTTTAATTAACAATTTTGTTTGTTTAACTCAGTAAAGTTCAGTGAACCAATTTTCTTCACATTCACAAAGTCTTTGCAATTTCAGAATATATAATGATAAATGTGAACAGCACTGGTTTATCCATTCACAGGTTTTGCACTCCACTGATGCACAGAGATTCTTGCACACAGGCAGACGTGAAACACTTTCATTCAGAGGGGTCTAAATTGTGCAAATTTATTGAACAGTCAAATGGGTGACATGTCTACTCCACAATACTACATGTGGAGAAAGTAAAAAGGTAATACATTATAGTTTGAAAGGGTTTTGTTAAAGAAAGTTAGAAACAAACAGATTTGACTTTTCTTTGACTTCTCTTTAATTTGTCTAAAATCTATTAAAAGGTTTTCTTCATAATAAAGACATTCAGCTAGTGATTATTATTAAAAAGAGATACAACCCAAACCAAGGAAATTGTGAACTGAAAAAACTGCAAGAACAACTCAGCCAGGCCTCCTCATTCCAATCCAAAGGGTTAATTGTTTCTGTTCCTTATAATTTAAAAATGAAACCCATATTTAAAAAAAAAAAAGACTTTGTTTCTAGGCAGAGTGAAAATGCAAGAAAGCACCCTTCAGGTAAATCATAACTGCCTTATTTTATTTTAGCACATACCTTCTCCAGTTTGATTTGGACACAATTTCTTCTCGGGCCTCACTGTGTTAGTCTTTGAGGATTCTGACGGCTTGTGGGCATTACTGTCCTTCAAGTAGCAGCGTCTGCCCAAACTGGAGCCCAATCTGTTTAAGTCTTCATCTGGGCCCATATATTGAGGATTAAAGTCTTTCACCTTCATACGGTTTATAATTTTGCGGGGTCTCTGAATGTTAGTCCTACCCTTTCTTTTGTTCCTCTTTTCAGAGACATCATCTTCACGTTGACATTCTTTCTGTAAACTCTTCTGGCCAGCGGGATACATTTTTGCCATCTTCTATACACAGAAAAAGAACACAAGGTTTAATTAATTCAGAAGTGCAATACAAATGTAACACATTTAAGTTCCATTTTTCTATGTCCTCATCAGTTAAGAAAGAAGCCAAGTCAAGTTATTCACCGAGACCACATGGGCAGAGTAAGTAATCAATCTTCATACCAGGTGACCAGATATGAAACAGTCTCAGGGAGTGTGTCATGGCTTTACGACACACCATTATGACTCGGCACCATCTGTTGATATTAGGGATGTTATGATATTAGGACTTTTGTATGTGATACACTAATATAACACAATTTTACAATGTTGGATACCCTTTGATATGACAGCAAACACAGAAATCCTATCCAAGCCCCCCCCCCCCCATTAAAGCAGTATTGGTATTCATAAATCTCAAAATATAATGCAAGCCTTGAATTGTAATGTGGGTCAGGGATGGAGACCCCCAGTGCAATAGCACAAGGTAGGGTTTACAATCTTGGTGGGAGTTTCAGCACAGAGTTTATAAAGAATGATATATCATGAAGTGTCTGATTTATCTTAGCATGTGCACATTTCTAATCATTCTCGGAGAGTAGTTGAAAAACACTGCTTAAAATCCAGACTAAAAATTAAAATTCACAACATTATTATACTGTTGAATTACTGAATTCCCAGATTATTCAGGATACTTTCATTTAAATAAAAACTCTTTAAGATGTTTTACTAACAACATGGTTTTAAAGTCTAGTTAATCACAGACCCATTCTGTTTGAATTGCAACACTTGCTATTGCAAGATTTAAATTTGCATCATTAGCTGGTTAAAAAAATATTATTAAGGAGCAATATTTAACAGAATAGTCAAATTAAATCAAAAAATCAAATGTCACAAGCTTGTCATTGTAACATGAATGTAAGTTTAATGTCACTGTGCTCTGTACAAGAAATTATTTTATAAATTCATTCACATGTGCAGGCCAAAGTTAGCACACAGGGCTGTCAGCATTTAGAAACCACTAGTCTAGCAGTTTGGAGAATGAAGGGGACAACGGCGAAGGCATTGTATTATTCCTGTATGTTAGAGATGAAACTGAATCCTTTCCATTCCTTGTTTGGAAACCTAGGAAGGGCCTTCATGTCGAGGAACGAGTATAAAAAGGCTTGGACAACAGCCAAACACTTCGAAGCCGATGGACGGAAGATTACGTCATCTGTCCGGAAAATCCTTTCAGCGCAGTGACGAAAATGACAAACTATACACAAAATGTTGTCATGGCTTCCTTTCATCTGTTATGCCGTGTAAATCGTCATTAAAGAAAGCTAATTTATTTCCTCTTATGTGATTTGTACCACCGTATCACTATGGGTGGGATGTCGACTTTTACATTACATCTATATAGTTTCTGGTTACTTAAAATGAACTTAAAAGAACTTATTCCAATTAGGGAGCTATTGATTCTAAAAGCTTCTGTGCCCTGCAGTGTGCTGGCGCCCTGCCCGGGGTTTGTTTCCTGCCTTGCACCCTGTGTTGGCTGGGATTGGCTCCAGCAGACCCCCGTGACCCTGTAGTTAGGATATAGCGGGTTGGATAATGGATGGATGGATGGATGCTTCTAAAAGGAAACAGTCGTGCTTTAATTTTCTAAATCTGCCCCTTCTTTTTACCAGCTTTGAAGCTTCCAGTGTGAAATCAAACTTGTCAGTTCAACATTTATCCTTTATTTCAAACCTCCTGTTAAGCAGCATTTATTTAATTGCTTTAGATGTTTCTTACAAAAGTAATGACACCTTGTTATTGTTAGTGCTTGTGTATAAATCCAGGATTAGAAAATGACCTGTCGTCACACGTATGACTAGGGATCACCTGCAGAGATTTGTTCAGGTGAGACATACACCCCAGGATGAGAGGGAGTGCTACAGCTAACTATCTCCTCTTCTTTATCTACACCACACGTGTCGAACTCCGGTCCTTGAGGACCGCAGTGGCTGCATGTTTTCATTCTAACCATCTTCTTCATTAGTGAGCCGTTTTTACTGCTAATTAACTTCTTCTGCTTTAGTTTTAATTAACTTGACTCAGGCCCCTTAATTGTCTCTTTTTCTTTAATTAGTAGCCAAACAATAATGAGACCTCAAACAAGCCACCATATGACAGAAAAAACAGAAAAATCAACAGATTTGGAAATGTCTTCTGTGGCAGAATGAGAGCAGCAACAAGCCATTGAATTAAATAACGGGCTTAATTAACAGCAAGAATCAGCTTCTCATTAAGAGACTGGTTGGAGTTTGAAATCCCAGTTTAGCTGGTCATCTGTTGGCTCGTTTCATGTCTCATTTCTGTATGGCTGCCATTTAATGAAGAAACAAATCAATTCAGAGGACTGAATCCTTAAAAACAGGGCTACTGAAATGAAGGGAAAAGGAGTTAATTAGCAGTGAAAACTACTCACTGATTAGGAAAAGGGTTTAGAATGAAAACCTGTAGCCACTGCGGCCCTCCAGGCCTGGAGTTCGACACCCCTGATCTACACTCTCAGCTCTTATCTGGTTAGAAGAAGAAGAAGGCCATCTTGCACAGTTGTGTGTCAACAGTATTCACTACTTTGATTGACCATTCAATAATGTTAGGGTACTGGAATTTTGTTAATAGTTAATGTTAAGGAAGGTTTATACAAGTTGAGCCTCAGGATTATGTTAATAAACAGGGGCATATGAAGGAGGAACTTAAAATCGCTGGTCAACTTGTCTAATGTGAAACTGCACCAAGCTTACAAAATCCAAAACCATTATTTAAATCACAGCCTTCATTTAAATAATCTTAGCAAGATGGAGGCAGTTGGCGGTGTGTCCCTGTAAAGATGGCCGCCTAATGTGAGACACCCAATGTCTGACTTCAACTAGTCTGCGACTCGCTAAGATAAATTTAAACAGGTTTGATTTTGTTTTTAGTCTTAGGGGCAGACTGTGTGTGCAGGAGAGCAGACAACCAGTGAATGTTTCCCTGAAGTAGAAGGCATAGAGTTAAGTGAAGAGGAATAAGAAACTGCAGGTTTTGAACCTAACAAAAATAAGAGATGCTCCTCCTTCTGTCGTTTCATGTTTCAGATAGCAAAACAAAAGGGGAAAAAATAAAATAAATGGTGAAGATTGCTGCTGAAGAGCTACAGCTGTTAACCCTTTGTACACCACAGACGTCATCAGCAGCATGCTATTGGCTGTTAGAAACAGGGCTGAGCACGACTCTGCTGAATGGTCGTTTAAATTAATGTGGTCAGGTGATGAGATCAGCGACTGTGGTTGGCAAATCTGACATGCTCCAGGACAAAAACATTCTTCAAAACAACTTTGTCATTACCAACAACTTTGAAACAAGTTTCAAGTTTATCAGCTTCATCTTGTTTAAGTACACTCTGCACACATCACAAATATTTTAGTACTTAACACATTAATAAACTCCAATTAAACAGCAGCACCTCCTAGTATTGTGAGATTGTCACGGTGGAGGCCTTGTGTGCCTCAGTCTCTCTTAATGCTCCATTTGTGCTTCTGAAGGACCAGTTTGCTATGTGTAACCCAAAAAGGGGGTTGGACCAGAGTAAAAGTGGCTTATTATTGACCTTCATGAATATTCAAATTAAATGAAAGTGGGTCTTGTGCAGAAGAGGAATGCCAGTCCTGACAGTTCACCTAAGAGTGGCACAAAGAGGTGACCCACACAGCCCACCTCACCACCGTGGTCCAGTGCAAAACAAAAAGTTATTTGGGTATAGGAAGAAAACCAGAGTACCTGTACAGGGCAGGAGCCAGCTATAGACCATCATTGGGTCCACTCACATTCAAGTCCACAACCACACCAAGACAAGTTAGATTTGCCAGGCCACTAAACCTGAGAATCTTTACAGAAGTGAAGAAAATAAGAATAAAAGAGCAGACATTGAAACTGCATAGAGACTTAAAAAACAGACTGAGAATCAAATTCTTTCTGACAGAACTGTAAGGCAGGAACACAAAGTTGCCCGAGGGACTCCTTACCGCTCTTTCAATGTCCGGACGATCATCAACCCCGCAACTGTCAGAACTGAGCGCCGCGGAGTGACAAGAGAAACAAAGGCAGAAATCAAAGCGTCTTACGTGTGGAATGGCCGTCTGCTCGATGCCGGCGATTTGCGAAGGAAACGACAAAAGAACACTCGGAGGGGAATGAACAGGCGCCAGCGGTGTGACTGGGTGCTACGAACTAAAATTTGGGATTCAGCCACGTGAAGTGAACTGCTGATACGAATGAACAGCAATGGCACGCGGGTGGCAACAGGAGAATTCACTCGAGCAAAGTTAAGCGGAGGGCTAAAGAACACAAACTCGCCGCGCGCGGTGATTCTAATGGAGCGAATGAAAACTCACACGTCCATAAAGCGCATCTCCAAAGTACTTACTGTCTGCCTCTTGCCGATGAGATTCTTTCTGAACTCGATCACACCTCTAACTATCAACAACAGCCTTGAGACGGTGGCAGTGTGGCTTCAGGAGCCGTCGCATTGAATGACGTCATCATGTCTCCGATTTCGGGTCACGTGCCAGTTGAGCGAGAATACGCTGTAGCAGGAGAGAGGCTGGGTGGCTCAGTGTCCTGCTGCCTTATAGGAGCCTATTAAACCAATAAAGTCATCGGAGAAGCAGCGTTTGTCTGGGGCTGCCACTGGGCCGTTTGTTTTTTGTGATCATGAACTGAGTTTTTTTTTTTAAATTACAGTAAGATTTCCTGTAAATAGTTCTTGTAAAATTTAGTTATTCATGTCTTTTTTGTTTTTCAATGCAGCAATGATTTTATATATATATATATATATATATATTATAATATATATATATTATATAATATATATATATATATTTCATAATAAGGAACTTCCATCCCTCCAGGATAAGTGTAGGTCCCTCCTCTCTTTCTTTTCTGTATCTTTGCTATCTGCAAAGACATTCTTATTAATTGCATACTCTGAAAGAAATGCTCGCCGCCTCTTCTCTACCTTTAAGTCTCTCTTAAGTCCTCCTGCTGCTCCAAGACCTTTGTCATTCTCTCCTGATGATTTTGCTTCTTTCTTCTCTTTCAAAATCACCAAAAGACCACAACGACATCTTCTGAGTCTCCTCTGTGTCATTCTCCTATATCATCCTTCAATACTGTACATGACTCAGACATTTTAGACCCCGGTGATCTGGACCCCATTCCTTCACCTCTTTCTACAGTCCATCTCTCCTTCTTTGATCCCCTTTATCTTTTCTCTTTTCAACGCCTCACTGACCCCCGGTATCTTCTCTACTAATTTCAAGATGTCTTGTTGAACCCTTATGCTCAAAAACCCTCTCATCTCATCTGCCCTTGAGAATTACCATCCTGTGTCCATTCTGCCATTTCTGTCCAAAACCCTAGAACTCATAGTTCATAAACACCTCTCTTCATTTCTCTCTGACTATAATCAACTAAATCTACTTCAGTGTGGATTCTCCAAGGGTCCCTCTACTGAGACTCCACTGCTTTCAGTCACAAATGCTCTTAGATCTGCTCGAGCTCCTTCTCCCTCCTCTGTCCTCATCCTCCTTGCCCGTTCATCAGCCTTTGTTATGGTTCACCACTCCCTGCTTATCTCTTCTCCTAATTAAATTGGAATAAGCGGCTCTGCTTTGAACAGGTTCAAGTCCTCCCTCTTGGACCGATCCTTTTGTGTCTCCTGGTCCAACTCCTTGTCTTCTTGACAGAACATTTCTGCAGATGTGCTTCAAGGACTGGTGTTGGGTTCACTTTTCTTTTCCTTGTACATTTGTTCCTTTGTCAATGTTACTTCATCTCACCATCTTCTCCTACCACCTCAGTGGTGGTGACTCACAGATCTCCTCTCATTTCTCTCTTACAGTCCACTGCTTTCAGCCGAGATCTTCAGTTGCCTCCCTGCCATCTCAATCTGAATGAATGATCAGCACCTTAAAGTGAGGATCTGATCAAAGACTTTGTAATCAGAAAAAAGTAAGAGAACACTTTTCAAATATACTGTAAATAAAGTGGAAGCATACAAATAAAACATTATTTTCATCTGACTGTAAATTTTCTTTCATTTTGAAAAATAACATTTTATTTTACAGTTTATTATTGTTTATATTTTGAATTAGATATTTATGGGGCCACCAAAATCTATTAAGGGCTTGAATCCAGCAACATCCCTGTATTATTTTTTAATCCTTTTTATGTGTAAATTTTCTTTGTTGTGTAATAAAAATTAGGAAAGTAACCTGCTTAATAAAGCCCTGAAGACACAGCCTATGATGAATCTCAGCAGAACAACAAAGTATTTCCATAATATTCTCATTATGGTCAACTAATGTGGAACTGAACTGACAATACAGCTCTGTGAGTGGTGGATCGGTACGCTCAGTTCAGATCGGGCCGTGTCATAAAGTGGAGTTTATTTTATTTTCTTCATTAAGCACATGTGCAGTGTGTCACATCAGCTCAGATATGATATCACACACTCCATAAATTATTAACACTTGTGTAAAACAGATTGGTCAGCACTGTAAACTGTGCAATGAAGTAGACTTTCAATACGCATGTGTGCAGATCAGGCAGGCAGCACAGATCAGGTAGTGACAATGGGTCCAGCTGAAGGGGTCTGCGATTGAGTAGGTCACTGGACAGCCAAATGGATCGCAGTGTTTTGTCAACTGGTTTACTGGACTTGAGTCAGATAAATCCTCCCTCAACCCTGACCTTCACCATAATGTAACCGGGTGTCATCACTGATGTATAATATAAAGTAACACCCTCCTCAATGGAGTGGAGCTCTGGAGGTCCGCACTAAGAGTCTGTTGAAAAAGTTGAATGTAAGATTAGGATAAGAAGGGCCGGCATCAAGAAATGCATTCAGTGTTTTATCGATTCATCCTGCTTTATCAAACTGTACTACTGTAACACAAACTGACAGATCTGTGGTCTCCTACCACACACAGAGTCAGCAACTTTAACAGTTAAAGAAATCCAAAATAAGAAAGAAACTAATTGTGTGCGATGAAGAGACTTGTATTATGATTATTATTTTATTTTTTTGTACACGCCTCATAGCTGTATTTGTAATAATTTTGAAAACCCCATAACAAAACACAACTAGAAAGCATAAAGGTGCATGCATGTAGTAAATCAATTATTTGAAGGATCATATGAATAACAGCAAGTAATCACAGATTTAAAAACATGTTGCCAATCGAGAAACCACTGAATATCTGGATGTCAAGTCACAAACACCAGGCAAACGGTTCAAAGACTCCTTCAAGCACTTCATAAAAATGAACAAAAACTCCAGACAAATGTCGCACATCACTGTTATAAACTCAGGCAGTGTGATTCTATCGACACGTTATCAAACGTGGAGTAACTGTGTTGTGAGCATGTGCAGTAATCCTAAACTTTTAAATTTTGCCCAGAGGGGACTGGGCGGTCTCGTGGCCTGGAACCCCTACATATTTTATTTTATTCTCCAGCCTTCTGGAGTTTTTTTTTGTTTTTTCTGTCCACCCTGGCCATCGGACCTTACTCCTTTCTATGTTAACGAATGTTGTCTTATTTTAATTTCTTATTTGTCTTTTATTTTTCTTTTCTTCATTATGTAAAGCACTTTGAGCTACTTTTTGTATGAAAATGTGCTATATAAATAAATGTTGTTGTTGTTGTAAACAGCACGGCTCGACAGATAGCACGTTACAATAAAGCACTGGTCATAACAAATCACAGTAAAACTTCCATTGGAGAAGTCTAGTCAAACATAATGACCATATATAAAAATGAGAACAGCTACAGAAGAAGATCTGAAAAGGTGAATAAGTGCCATGAACGTCGTCAACACGTGTCTTGCTATAAACAGGTTCAGTTTCCACGTCCAGCTCATGAGAACTTCACAATACTGATGAAGCACTCATGTCGAGCACTAATGGAAAAGAAAATGAAATGAAGGAATGTGATTGTCAACAACCGGCTACTCAAACATTTATGCCACTCCATACAGTTAAAGAGTCCACACAGACAACATGCTGCAGCTTTGGCAGGACATCACACAGCACAGGAACATCAGAACAATCCAGACGAGAACAGGCCATTCAGCTTAACAAAGCTTGTCAGTCCCATCTGGTGAATTCTTCTAAAATAACATCAAGTCGAGTTCTGAAGGTTCCTAAAGTCCTCCTACCCACCACACTACTTGGTCTCTTATTCCATTTCTCTGTGGCTCTCCGTGTGAAGAACAACTTCCTAATGTTTGTCCCACATTGACCCTTAACAAGTTTCCAAGTGTGTCCCCATGTTCTTGATGAACTCATTTTAAAGTCACAGTTTTGATCCACTGGACTAATTCCCTTCATCATTTTAAACACTTCAGTCAGGTCTCCTCTTAATCTTCTTTTGTTTAAACTGTAAAGGCTCTTTCCTCATAACTCATCCCCTCTAGCCCTGAATCAGCCGAGTTGCTCTTCTCTGGACCTTTTCTAGAGCTGCTATGTCCTTTTTGTAGCCTGGAGAAGAAAACTGCACTCCCGGCATATTAAAATGGCAGTCTGCTGGTCACCTGCAGTCCAGAAGCAACCTCTGATTGCCCAGCCAGTGGTCCAACCAGAAACTCAGAGACAAACTGATAAAGACACATTTTGTAAGCGTTCAGAAATTCCTCCATGAATTCCTACAATAGTACAGAACATGAATACAACAGTCTGTGTAGTCCAGCAACATTCAACCCACAATGCAGTGCGTTTTTGTGTAACTCGAGGTGAGGTTAGTAGTCTATGATACTGTGACCACCTGTCCAACTTAAGGTTGATATTCTTTGATTTTGGAAATTCTGTATTTGTAATTTTAAACTATCAAGCACAAAATTATGTAGTACAGGTCACCAGTTTAAGTGGCACAGTGGTAGGTCCGCTGCCGCCATTAAGGAGATCATTGGTTCGTGTCCTGGGACCTCCTTATGTAAAGTTTGTAAAGCAGTTTGAGTTGTAAGTAAAGCACTATGTAAATGTAAAGAATTATTATTATAATTATACTTGACAATTTGTACATTTCAAATTTTAAAACGTTATGTGTTTTCGACAAATAAACAAACATGTAGCGCTAGGACTCACAGCCTCTGTGTTCCTTCACAGTCCTTCAGACTTGATCCGAATGCAATGTATGCGTACCGCCACCTTTATGTTAATAAACCAGTCACCACCCACGTGACTGTCTTTGAACTGGACGCCACAGAGTGACAAAGGAGAAACAAAGGCAGAAATCAAAGCGCTGTACGTGTGGAATGGCCGTCTACTCAAGTTCGGCGATTCGAGAAGGAAACGATTAAAGGAATACAAGGACAGGAATGAATAGGAGCCGGCAGTGAGACTGGGTGCTACAAACTAAAATTTGGGACTCAGCCAAGTGAAGTGAACCGCAGATACCAATGAACAGCAGTGGTAGGCGGGTGGGCACAGGGGGATTCCAGTCACTCAGGTGGTGATTTAAACAAACCTCCTGTGTGTCCCCTCAGAGTGCAGTAGTCGTTGTATTCACGTGTGTTAGTCGTTGTTATTACTTGTCATGGCTTCGTGCACTGTAAGAAGATGCTATATAGTGCCCAACCCGAAACAGATTGGACATGGGAGGCAAGTGTAAAATAAACCAAATACTTTTCATTTTCTTCCCCTGTGGGCGCACGTCTTCCCCGTAACCCACAGGCAATACAAAATCCCAAACACAAGCACACCACTCATGCACCGCACTTTCTCTTCCTCCTTAGTACCACCACTCTTTCCAAGCAACCTTGTCCTCCTCCACCCGACTCTGGCCGCTGAGTGGTGGTCGCTGGCTCCTTTTATAGTTCACCCTGAAGTGCTCCAGGTGCTTGATCACCGAGTTCCGGCTGCACTTCCGGTGTGATGTATATGCTGCCCACATGGGATCAGGAGTCCCAATTACAGCATCCAGGGGGAGGTATTGTAGTGTCCAGGGCTGCGCCCCCTGAATACAGTGTGGCATGGACGCCAGCCGCCTGCCACAGCGCTGAGAGCTTTGAGAGCAGTGATAGTGCTTGGCTAATCTGTTAAATACACTTTGTGATGTGCCTGGGTCATATATGACCAAAATATTTATTTTATTTCAAAAGGGAAACAAATGTTATTGCTAATACTGTGGACTTTTTTTGATTTTATGAACTTTGAAATACACCTGGGTCATTTGTGAGCAAAATGTTTATATGTTTTAATTTCAGAAGTTGAAAAAAAAAAACAAACAGCATTGCTAATACTTCAGATTCTGTTCAGTTGTAGCTTTTAAATTGTTTTTAATGCTCTTTTTGATGTGCCTGTGCCAGATGTGACCAAATTTAAAGAGTAACAATGAATAAACATGACTTGTTTTTCAGCACATTCATTTGTGTTGGTTTAAAATGTGTCTGTTGTTTACTGGCCACTGAAAATGTCTGGCCCAGCTAAATTTCTTGGTTTTAAAATCTGACCCAACTGAATTTGTAATTGAATAACCGTGTTGTGCACAGGACTCCAGATGAGGTCTCACCAGTGTGTTACAAAGTGTGAGCAGAACCTCCTGTGACTTGAACTCCACACATCAAGGCGCTATATAACCTGAAGACCGTCGGGAAGTTGATAGCTTCCTAAATCCTTCTCATAAGGTGGACTTTAAATTTTCGGACCTCCCCAGAATTACACCTTGTGTACAAAGGAGAGTGAAATATCTTATAAAAGACTTACTAATAGGACTGGGCACTCTTAAAATAATAATAATGGCACTTTACTGGGATGTGTGGTTCCTCATAGACCACTGCTTGAACATGAACCATTTCATTCATCTACATATCAAGTGGGTTCTTTAGGCTTTAACACTAGAATTACCAGAGCCTACGAAAAAACTCGTAAATTCGTTGCACCTTAAATTGCGTCTTAAATCCGTTTGCACCTCTCCACCAGAGTCTTTTGTCATCTAAATGTGCTGATAAACACAAGCTACTAGCAGCCAGCTATTCCATCCCCCCACTGACTTAGAATGAACTTCTCCTAGCTCAAGCCTTGCCTTGATTTGATTATCTGGGATTGAACTGGAGTTTTAGAGTGGAAATAATATAGCGTTATTTGGAATACACGCATTTCATGTGTGTTCCGTTTCTATAGTAGTCTGTGCAAACACATTTTTAAAACAGAAACGTTTTTCATATTCTAATAGTAAATGACAAAATGCAGGCATAAACTATATAACGTATGAAGCCTGAAGTCCATATATCAAAGAAACACTTTCACAAAAGGTACAAATATGAGAACACGTGCGCTTTTATTCAAAAATATAACTGCACAAAAAAAAAAAAAGCCGCGTTAGCATGCCACATTGACATTCTTACTACAACCGCCGCGGTGGCGTAATGGTATCATTTCCTGACTGGGAATCAGAGTGTGGTGAGTTTGATCCTCCACTTCGAGAAGTGAACTGCTCTTATTCTTACAATTTTAGAATAACAACATAAATTTGATTTCAGTCTGTAACAGCCGGTGTAACTTATGATACTGGTAAAGGTTAGCTTTTTTTTTTTTTTAATTCACTTTTCATTCTCGCTGTCGCATTCAGAATCAATCCATACAACCCCATCTGACACAGCTGTTTTCAGATAAATAAAAGTGCACTTTTATTCAAGACTATAACCGAAGAATAAAGAAAGCAAGTTACAGTTGGTGGTTGATACGACAGCTGGCGTGGTGCAATGTTAAGAACTGCTGATTTCCAATCCGTGCTATATAAAATCATCACATTCAAATATTGACAGTTCCCACACACCCAAGGTCCGCCATTCCTACATTTACGACATGTGTACTTGTTGCAGTGTACACACTTCTCTGTGCTATGGTTCCTATTACAGCGAATGAGCACCTGACACTGTACTTTCTTCCCTGGGGGAAGCTGAGGTCTTAGAACGGAAGTTTGTTGATGCTGTATCTTCTTTTCTTTTTCCATCGCCTTTTCCTGTAAGAAGCGACGACGAAGATCCTCTGCAAAGTGAGCCATGAACACTCTTCTTTTCTCAGTGGACCCCGTGCATGCCTTATACAGTACGTGTGCATTCATCGCTGCTAGGTCAAGGATGTTGTAGAACACAGCAACCGGCCACCTGTGTGTTCCTGTTCGCAATGAATAACAGCATACAGCAACATGTGGGGACTGGCAGGAACACTCAATAACACTGAATAAAAAGAAAATCAAGTGACGGTGAGATACGAAGAAGGCAGCTTCGCCAGCGTTTGTGTGTCAGAACCCTTTTGGGGGGGGGGGGGGGCATTAGTATGCATCGTGGTACACTGCAGAGCGTCTTTATTTGAAACCAGCTGTGTCAGATGGCGTTGTATGGATTGATTCTGAATGCGACAGCGAGAATGAAAAGTGAATTAAAAAAAAAAAAAAAAAGCTAACCTTTCCCAGTATCATAAGTTACACCGGCTGTTACAGACTGAAATCAAATTTATGTTGTTATTCTACAATTGTAAGAATAAGAGTAGTTCACTTCTCGAAGTGGAGCAGTGCAGGATCGAACTCACCACCCTCTGATTCCCAGTCAGGAACTGATACCATTACGCCACCATGGCGGTTGTAGTAAGAGTATCAATGTGGCATGCTAACGCGGCTTTTTTTTTTTTTTTGTGCAGTTATATTTTTGAATAAAAGCGCACGTGTTCTCTTATTTGTACTTTTTGTGAAAGTGTTTCTTGATATATGGACTTCAGGCTTCATACGTTATATAGTTTATGCCCACATTTTGTCATTTACTATTAGAATATGAAAAACATTTCTGTTTTAAAAATGTGTTTGCACAGACTACTATAGAAACGGAACACACATGAAATGCGTGTATTCCAAATAACGCTATATTATTTCCACTCTAAAACTCCACTTCAATCCCAGATAATCAAATCAAGGCAAGGCATGAGCTAGGAGAAGTTCATTCTAAGTCGGTGGGGGGATGGAATAGCTGGCTGCTAGTAGCTTGTGTTTATCAGCACATTTAGATGACAAAAGACTCTGGCGGAGATGTGCAAACGGATTTAAGACGCGATTTAAGGTGTGACGGATTTACGAGTTTTTTCGTAGGCTCTGGTAATTCTAGTGTTAAAAAGGCCCCTGTGAGGGCAAAACAGAATATCAGACTACCTAGCAGGGCACTGAGATGTCAGGAAAACCTGAAATTAGCCTGTGGTTACTGGATGAAGGGAGAGACCTTTTAAAATCAGGAAGCCATTGGGATTCCACATATCTACTTCATATATTCATAATGTGATACATTATATCACATATATGAATATACTAGGGGGCTCTGCCCCCTGCTCGCTTCGCTCGCCAACCCCTGGTGTTGGGAAATGACAAAGAGCGTGATGTATGAATGAGATATAGAATAGTGTGAAGGTGTAGATGATGCAAATAGAAAGCAAACAATAAAGTGTGTGGCACAGTGTAAAGGGTTATTGGAAAATTTCTTTGTACACGCCGTTTAAGTGTAAAAGGTAATTGCAGGTCAGAACTTGTAAGGTCAATGAAGATGGTCATTGTCATGATCAGAGTCAACTTTGTCAGAGCTTAGAAAGAGTTGTGTCTCTCCAGGAAGTAATGCAATGACTTGGGTATTTATGTTTTCCACATTAATATTTTTTGGATATAATATAGTGCGTTGTGTTAAAAGGGGAATTTGGTCTAATGAGATTGCTGTTCCAAATATCTCTGTAACTAAGTCGTCGCAGATAAAGGCTTGAGGAATTGTACTAATATCTGGGTGAAGTCTATCTGTATTGGTGAGTGTACCATCTCCCAGTTGTAATAACCAATTGTTATGATCTGGATCTGGACATCGCATGTTTTGTACTAACTGTATCTTTTGAAAGCAATGCTAATTGTTTGCATATTTTAAGGTGCACTGAACAATAGCTGAGCGCATGGAATGTGGAACAATAGCTAATCACTGTCTAAAATCTCCTCCTAATAAAAGTACCTTTCCTCCAAAGAGAATATTATTATTCATCAACGTTTGTAAAAGTTTATGAATGGTGTTGAGTAAGTGACTGGATGCCATTGTACATTCATCAATAATTAACAGTTTTGCAAGATGGATGTTATGTGCAGTGCCACTGTTCATGGTCATAGTGGATACTGATTTATAGGATCTAATGCAGTTCATAAAGTTTTCACTTTCAAGTACATTGTTAGTTAGAATTTTCTGTAGATATTCAGGATATGAATGTAAAGGAGGCAGTCTAATTTGACCCTTTTGACAACAACATGTAAATTCATTACTTGTATTGCCAGTTGTTTCTTCAGGGAAGTGAACTGAATGACAATGATTGCAAATTACATTCATTAATCCCAATGAATTTTCTTGAATAGTGGACTCATTATTGAACGTGTTGTCAGCTAACTGGCGCAAGCGTTTAGCAGGTGTCTGTCGTTGATGTCCGTGACGTGTATGTTTTGCTTGTGCCGTTTGAGAGGCGCGTCGTTGTATGTCCAGTATTTGGGACTTGTTGTTTTGGAGGTGTAAATGATTTGCCTGTGCTGTGTGAGAAGCCCGTTGTAGTTTACGGCGTGCATTGTTTGTATTGAGCCTTGCCCGTTTTTGTATGTCGGTCAGTTGAGCTTTCTCTTTTTGGAGCCTTGCCTGCTTGTTTTCCGGCATTCCAGATGCGCGGTGTAGACGTCTGCGTTTATTTATTTTGTCCCTTCGCTGCCATTTCTGTATGTCTGAGACGGGAGGTGTTTCGTTTTGAACCCGTGCCTGTTTCGATGCAGCACTGTGAGACGTGCGCTGCATGCGTCTACGTTCAGTGTGTCTGTCCATTTGGGTTCGTTTCTGTAACTGTGTTAGTTGAGCATTTTTTCTTCCAGAGTTTCAGAAGCGCGTTGTAGCCGACGTGTATTGTTTTTTTTCATGCGGGTTCGTGTGTTTGGTCCCGTTACCCGAGCCGTATCATTTTGTACCCGTGATCGTGAATTCATGAATTGTTTGTTCTTCAGCGTTAGAAATATGGATAAGTAATAAGGAGGATCGCACTCACTGTTAATATGGAGCCTTTTCTGCGGTTGAACGGTTAATAGTGCCTCATTGTAATGAGATCCACTTATGCTGCATAGTGTGAACGTGTTGAGATGACGTATGTTTAATACGGACGGTTCATTTAGAAATGGGGCTTTGTGTGTCATTTGTTATTTATGTTACTGTGGTCGAGGGTCTGAATCATCGTTTTTGTGTACGTTTCGTGTCCTATGGCCGTAGTCTGTCCCGTTTCGTGCCCAACGGGCTATGTGTGGTGCTCGCGGCTTCTTTTTTTTTGTGTGCTAGGGGCTTGTTGAATCCTCCTCTTTGTGTGTGTCCCGTTTCGTGTGCAATGGGTTTCGTGCGGCGCCGGCGTCTGACTCCTTTTTTCTGTGGTCTGACTCCTTTTTTCTGTGCGCGACGCCTCATTTCTTATTTTATGTTGCATTCCATCCGGTTCCCATTGCTTGCGGGGGGGGGTTTGTGGGGCGCCTGCGCAGTACGTCTTTTGCGTCCACGGCCCATTGCCAGATGTCCCTGCGTCCATCCGGTTTACCATTCTCGGTTAGTAATGTGGATATACATAATATATACATAATAGTGAGACAGATATATAGAGTGGAAAGGCACTATAAGATAGATAGATAGATAGATAGATAGATAGATAGATAGATAGATAGATAGATAGATAGATAGATAGATAGATCGATCGATCTATGGATCTAAATCAAAAGTTCTTCCCGGAACCTTCATACAGTATGGATTTGGAAACTTACAATGACTCCTTTACATCATCACTCGGAACAATCACTTTGGCACCTTTACTTTTAAGCGTGGGGCTACAGTTCATGTATTTTTCATGCTTGTACAATAAATAAATACATTTCCGTTATGAAAATATGGTTCCTCCATGCATTTTATGAGAAACTCTTCTTATTATTATTTTTGTTTTGTATATATATTTTTTGAATTTGGATTTACTTAATATGGAAATTAATGACAATCAGAGAAAAAGCAGTTGTTTTATTAAAGATGAACCTTTTAGCACAAAGTGTCTGACCGCCTCTTCTCGATGCTTTGTACTTCAAACTTGTTTCGTTCAGTGAGGAGACGCCGCACAATTCATAACAAGGCGCGTCACAAAGTGGGCGTGGTTAGAATGTTGACAAGAATATCAGACAGAGAGACACGAGAGCGCAGTGCAGTAAGTCAAGTCGTGGATAACGTCAGGCACGCTTTTATGTATGTACGCATTTTCTCGAAATATTTAGTTTTGTAAATGCCGTTTGCTACAATAGTTTAAAAAGTCATCTGACCAGCTTTATAAGTTTCGCTTTAACATTTGCGGTATTTTCATATAACGACTAGACGACCGTCGCCAGTTATTGCCGCAGTAACGTGACTCGGGGGATTCGCTGTGACTTTTATAATAATTTATCTATGCTTCCATACTGTGAACTCGCGATCAGAGTCCTGCGCGCTCTGATACAGTTGAAAGCACCACGCATACGCATAAATCATAAGGCTTTTGACCCTCCGCCCATCCCTAAGTGCTCGCAATCAAAAGGTTGTGAACATGCATAGTAATCCTAGTCTGACCTCCTCTTCAAGTCAACGTTTTAATTTTGCCTTCAACTGTTTAGCAAACTGTCACGTGTAGCCATGGTCGCGTGCGGCTGACGTCAGCCAGGGCGACGGCTACTGAAGCCATTGTAGCGACAGCTGCACGAGAGGAAGACCGGTTGGGGTAAGGAAGGAGTTTCAACGAGGTTAGAACGTTTTCCGGATTTTGAAGGCGCACTTTAGATATGTGTGAGTTTTAATTCGCTTCATTTAGACATACCGCACGCGACTTGAGTGACGGGCGCGCGGCACGTTCGTGTTCTTCAGCAGCGATCTTTACTCAAGTTAATCCCCCCTGTGGCTTCCCACGTGCTGTTGCTGTTCATTGTTGATTGTCTCTGATTCACTTCACTCGGTCGAGTCCCATTTTTACTCTAAAGCACCGACAATCAACTTACTACATACATCAAAAGACTGGAGTCTCTTTAGGATGTTCGGTGTAGTGATGGGCCGCTCGATACTCAGGTTTCGACACTGTGTCGAGCGATCGAAGCACCGCTTCGAGGCTTGCTTCAAATGCGCCCGTCACGTGATTTTGAGTCACGCTTGCGTAATGACGTCATTGATATCTGCGCAGTCAGCAGTCGATTTGGTAATTTACTAGTCTGTTAAAGTGCTTTGGCTCAAAGCGTAAAAGCAGTTGTTCTTGCTACAGCGATAAGGTTCGCTAACCCGAGATCAAATCCTAATTTAGGCTCGCATATGTTGAAATAAGGATTTTGTATAAAACAGTTAAGTAGTACTTGTCTGAAAGTTAACAAATATATTTTGGAGACATTATGAACGATTTACATGGGGCACCTTTTTCCTTGGTGTGGAATCGTGTCCACCTAGAATCTGTAACAAATTAATGAGCATATTTTGCGTAAGGTAGCACGTATTATAACAATCCAGAATCTACTCTACGCCATGTCGATCATATCAGAGAGGCTAAGAAACGCTTCACTAAAGCCGACGTGGTCATTACACCAGTATATGCGCAAGACACTCTCATTAAACGTTTTTACTATTCAGTGATTCCCAGATCTGTAGCTGATTTGTATTATTGATTTCCAAAAAGCAATGTGAGTAAAAGCGTGTGCTGCATAACTAATCACAACTGTCTTCTGCAATTTTAGGAAAACCTCGGGATTTCTGCGTTAATGAGACAAAAACGTTGTAAAGAAACTTTGCGAATTCATCCAGAGGTGAACATAAAGATCACTCAAGTACTGACAAGAAGGAGCAGCTGGATAAGCACATCTGGAGCCAAACTTTCAAAAAAGCACCTGACTTTGTCAGTAACATCCTTTCCTTCTGAATGCATCTTATCAAAGGCTGCGCCGGGGGGTAAATAAGTAATCTTCCGAACTGCAGCTCAACGGAGTAAGTCATTGATGTAAATAGAATTATTGAAAGACTAAGCTTTTGTCGTTTCTGTATTCTTAAATCATTTTCCAGTCCCACAATCCCCCGCAGTCACTGTCACATTTAACGTTCCCTGCTCCTCACCTGTCATGTCACCCAAAGTATCAACACTCAGTGTCATTCAAGGCTTTACTGTCCTTCCTTTCATAGACATAAAATAAGACACACGTGTCCTCTACATACGTGTGCAATAATAATAGTAAACTGGCAGGAACGAGAAAAAGCACAAGATGGGAATATTCATGACAAGAGCCTCGGCATCAGGGTGAGGATGTGCCTTGTCACCCATTACGTGAGCTCGTCTGCCACCCTTCAGTTGCACTGGCACACCTTACACTCGGGGGCAATTGCAATGGAGAATACCGACAATGTACACCTTCAGAAGTGGAATAAATCGACTGTATAAGTAGAACATTTCAGATAAACTATGAGTTTTGTTAATCATAAACAATGCAACATAACTATTATATGTGTTGTTACTTTTTATTTATTCTCACCAAACGTTACATATCTACATGGGAAATGAACATGGGTAATATGTTTATAATCATTCTCACTAAAATACACTGTCAAAATATATTAATGAGCAAACTGAGACACATTGGCCTTTAGGAAATATCAAAAAGCGTATGTGCTGTCATTTAGGACAGAATGCATTGTTAATTTGACGCACTCTCTACTGACGCGATGTCACGAAAACAAAGAAACAGCACAGTCCGTGCAAACTCTTCGCCTCCTTGGTTTTTGACCTTATGATTGTCAACATCAAATCAATAAAGTCATTTTAAGAAGATGACAAGTCTGCTATAGTCAGTTCAATGAACGCTCCTTTTAAAAAATTGCTTATACCGAATATAAATCAGAATCTCAATGATGCGGGACTCGCGAGTAGTAACGAATAATATATGAGACTGAGAAATTGTAATTCCTAATAACAGAAACAAGTAAAAACTACGATTTCCTAAAACAGACACTGTAAATGTAGGCATTTCAATAAATAATTTAGGAGTCTTTTGTGTGCATTTCAATACCAATTTAAGAACTACGTAGTCTACCTGTTGTACTATAAACGCTACCTCAAGCAGCACTTAACAGTAAATAGTCTAACAGGACAATGACTGACTGTACGAAGATGCTGCGCCGCTACAATAAAGGTTCACACTGTCATTCTGCATGTTTAGAAGGCGCTGATTGGCTGAAACTGTTTATAGCGAATTGTCTTAAATTGGTAGTGCCGTATAGCGATCAGAAACGAAAAGACACATTTAGGCATGCTGGACAGTAGTTTGTTTTTCTACAATACAAATTCAGTACGACACCAGGGTCTCCAAACACACAAATATGAAGCTTATTACGTTTTACAGTTAAACTCTTTACATACACAATATAATTAGGGACGTGTGCCCCCTGCCCGAGTACGGCGGCCCAATCTTCCCTCGACAGCTCGATTCGCTCGCTATCCGTCCAAGCTGAAAATATTGTTAAATGGAGGAATTGAAAAAAACCTTTATCAAGTGGAGGATCGACGACGCGAACCGCTGGTGATTTTACCGAGAGACAGTTGCGATACCATTGAGCCACCTAATCGGGATAATTAACGAGTTTCGCACAACTGAACTACTACTACTGTTCTTACTGCGGCGGATGTGGAAATATGTTGACATATACACGTTAAATTGGTTTAATTGACACGAGAGTATCATTGTTGTATTCTCCTAATGAAGACAAAAAAATTATATTTATAGATGTATACTATATGACGTACGGTTTTGAACAAAATTAAGCGGTCCATAAAAAGGTTGCACGATTTACCTAATCTTTTTATATATATATAAAGTTGATATATGACAATATATCTTTAACACTATGTATCAGACAAAGGAAATCACAGCAAACCACAAGAACAATGATTACTTCTCAGCAACTACCTGAATTGTAGTTTAACTATATTAAGTGAAGTGTGTAATGTCAATACGAATTACAAAATATAACTAGAGAGTTAAGTGTCAGATAGACTCTCAAATATAGAGGTCAATGCCTTTGAGTGTGCTGAGGCTTCACAAAGATTCAGTGACCATGTCTGCTCCAGACTTCGAAGCCCTATCATGATCCAATCTCTGTACTACGCATGTCTGAGGCTTCAGAGCTCCGTCATGAGCTCAGTACTACGCATGTCTGAGGCTTCAAATCTGCTCGAGGCTTCGAAGCCTCAGCTACCCCAGTGCGCATGTCTGAGACTTCGAATCTGCTCGACGCTTCGAAGCCTCAGTTAACCCAGTGCGCATGTCTGAGACTTCGGCCCCACGTCATGAGCTCAGTACTACGCATGTCTGAGGCTTCAAATCCCCGTTCAAAGCCCGTCATGACTCAATCTCAGTAGTACTACGCATGTCTGAGGCTTCGAACCCTCAGTTAACCTAGTGCGCATGTCAGAGGCTTCGGTGTCCCGTCACGATCTCAGTACTCAGCATGTCTGAGGCTTCGGCACCCCATCAGGATGCAATCTCAGTACTACGCATGTCTGCTCATTGCTTCGAACCGCAATGCATGGGGGGCGGGACATTTCCATTCCTCATGTCAGCTTACTGCTTTGACCCGAGAGTTAGGAAGTTATATTAATTACATTACACTGCATATTCCACCACCAGGTTACAAAATTTCAACAGAGTTGTGATTGGTGAAACAAATCTTTCTGGATCATCAACACAACTGAAATTATTGTGCAGTACATTACTTAGTGTCAAAATATAAAATGACAAATTTTGCATATTAAAATGCTGACTATTAGAATGCATAAGAACAGCTGTACTAATATGGTTCAAAACACTTCCTTCACCATAATACTCTGGCTGTTCTCATAAATATTCCAGTCTCTGTGTTGCACTGCCTCACTTCTATAGTGAACAGTGTTATGCGTGTATTCACTGAATATAGAAATCAACATATATATGATTGTACCGCTACTTCGCGGTTCACTTTTCGCGGATTCACGACTTCGCAGGTTTTTAAAATACAAGTGATTGCCCGCCTATCGTGGAAGTTATGTTCCAGACCCATCAGCAACAGGAGAAAAATCCGCGATATAGAAAGACCATATAATAAACATTTTTATAGTTCAAGCCTTAAAATACCCATCCCACATGCTTTAAACACATGTAAACTTATAAAAACACACTTTGTTAACACATATGATATGTGAATGTCGGGCTAAGGATAGGAGTAAAATCTCACTATTATAAAAACATTTTAACTTCACGCAAGACAAGACAGTGAGACAGAATATTGGTGATGTACAGGCTTTTAAATTATTGACACGCAGAGCGACATGCAGCACAAAGCCAGCACAAAGTCCACTTCTCCTTAGCGTTCATTCAGCTCCCCAACCCCTTGACAATGCGAACTGCGCCTCCGGGGAGGGGGGCTTTGAGCGAAGGTGCGTTCAGCTCTCACACACACACACACACACACACACACACACACACACACACACACACACACTCCTCCTCCTTCCAAACGCGCAGAGCGGCAAGCAGGCATTTTGGCAGAAGCAGCACAAAGTCCATTTCTGCTCAGCGTGTGTTCAGCTGCCCCCCTTCACAAAGCGAGTGCAGACACATTGACGTCTGATCACTGTGTGCAGTGTGCAGTGTTGGTCTGCGGTGTTTAAGAATGTAGAAAGTGTTTAAGAGCATAGGAAGTGTTTATAGAGTGTGGGAAAGGTTAACAAGACAGTGAGAAAGGTTTATAACAGTGTGGGAAGGGTTTATAAAGCCTTAAAATATGTTTAAATAATAAAATAAATATAGGTCGCTACTTCGCTGATTTTCACCTATCGCGGTGGGCTCTGGAATGTAACCCCCGCGATAGGTGAGGGATTACTGTATATATATATATATATATTTGCAGCTGGAGATCCACAAAGGGAGAAAAAATGTATCATGTATCATAAAGTAGTTTTTATTCCTGAGCTTTCAACCCCTGCCAGGGGTCTTCATCAGAGGATAATGCTTGGACTTGCAAGAATCAAAGGCAATATATAGCAAAACATTATGTGGATGGGGGGTGGCTAAATCAGTGTGATGGGGGGGGGGGGGGGTATTGGGTGTACAGTTTATTTATTATGAACATGTTCTTCTTGTGTGTCCTCACAGGTGGCGCAATGGTAGTGCTTCTGCTTTGCAGTAAGAAGATTGTGGGTTGCTTCCCGGGTCCTCCCTGGTGTGGATAGCGCTTTGAAGTACTGAGAAAAGCGCTATATAATGTAACGAATTATTATTAAGTTTACATATGCTGGATTTACGTCCAAGTGTCTGTTGATGGCATTCTCATTTGATAACCAAGATTCGGCCAGCTCTCTGCCACTTTTAGTACTGGCCTTAAATTTGACTTGTCCCAGTTAAATGTATGTCCTGTTGATTTAGTATGCGTGTAGATCAATGAAAGTGAGTCCTTTCTTCTGACGGCGTTGCGATGTTCCTCTATACGTGTTGCGATTCTTTTTGAAGTTTGTCCTATGTATACTGCTGAGCAAGAACTGCGTGGAATACTATAAACTGCGTTTCGTGTTTCTGCTATCGATTTCTTGTTTTTTAGCATTAAAGAGGACCGTGCGCAGATTGTTCGTGGGTTTACTATGGTCAGCGGCTGTTGTATGTAAAGTGCTTTATAAATAAAGTTGACTTGACTTGACTTGTGCACTATTCTGACACCTGACTTGGCCAGGATGCCCGCTGTACCTTCTGACACCTTGTTGTGATAAGGGAGTGAGTGCAGGTGGGGTGGGGGTTCTGATTCAGTTCAATTGTTTGCTGAGTTTTTTGGCGTCTTCTGTGTAAGCTCCGATTAATGAATATTTTTGAGTATCCGTTTGAAGTTATTCATTCATTTTGTTTCCTTCGTATTACAGTGGGTGTGGACTCTTCTGAATAGAGTTTTTAACACAGCTCCGTTTATGAGATACCGGGTGGTTGCTGGTGAAGTGTAATATCTTGTTTGATATTCTATATGTTCTATTTACTGTGTTATATGTTGTTTTTATACTGTTTGCTACGATATCACTGTTTCTGTCCCTTCTCATTAATATTCCTTTTCTTCCTCAGGTTCATTATTACTGCTATAATTACTGCATTAATGTTCAATATGTCTGTCAGTCAGTCAGTCATTGTCCAACCTGCTATATCTAAACACAGGGTCACGGGGGTCTGCTGGAGCCAATCCCAGCCAGCACAGAGCGCAAGGCAGGAACAAATCCCCGGCAGCCTGCCAGCCCAGCGCAGGACACACACATACACCAAGCACACACTAGGGACATGTTAGGATCTCCTATGCACCTAACCTACATGTCTTTGGACTGTGGGAAGAAACCGGAGCACCCGAAGGAAACCCACGCAAACACGAGGAAAACATGCAAACACCACGCAGGGAGGAGCCGGGAAATTAACCTGAGTCTCCTTATTGTGAGGCAGCAGTGTGATAAAGATGTATCTAATGAAAATATGTGTCTTGTTTCATGTATATGATGAAATGGTAGATCTAGCTAACGTAGAGGGTTTCATAGTTGTATTAGCTATATTATGTTACAATAGGTAAAACTGCAGGTCTTGTACTTTGAACGTTAGGTGATATACGTGTATCAAGTCTATTTGCGCATGCTTCGAGATAAATGATTAGTATGGGCTTCTCTTACGGTAAACAAGAATAAATGCTTCTGGCAAAGACAGATTTTTTTTTGAAATTACTAGAAATATGGATAGCTGCCTGCTCTTTGTTTCCAGTGCATTAGTAGATCTTCATGCCGGCGTCTGTATCAATCGATGAAGAGTCTACAGCGTCGTCATTAACAAGGCTAACATGGGGTGAAGTAATTGACAGTGCTGATAAAAGTAAACACACGACATATCTCAGTGACATTTGGCTTTACCTCCCCTTCATCATCTCACGTGCACTTTTAAACAAGCTTCAAGGTGTCGTTTTAAAACATTTGTGCGTCAAAAGCTCAGCGTCTCATTTCCAATGCACGTGATGATGTGGATGTGTAGCGCCAGTTCGTATCAGTATAGTTATTGCAAAATTTAGTGACAGTTAGTGATGGACCAATCGCATTTCCACGAGGTGTAGTCTAGTTTGGTTGAAGAGTTTAATTCAAATACTGATATATGCTGGTTTTACATTGGAATTAGAATATGAATGTACATTATGCAGATTCAATTCCCGATTAGAAGTCTAACACCAACCAGGTTTTCAAGGAGCATTGCCGCATAATCGGAACTATCAATCAAACGCATCAGGCAACGGCAATCTGCAATCGCCAGACAGATGGTGACCAGGTTTGTTATTGAACACGAGACCTGGCGCTGTCCGACTGGCGTAATTGTTCAAGCCACCGTTACGCATACATTTACTTCTAAACAACGGTAATCCGTGCTAGCGCCTAACATAACTAGTCAACGTTGATCCGATTACTGCAGGATAATTACTTGCTAAGCGTATGTCGATTTACAATGCTTGACATTATTGCCAATTATAATTTTTGACTTCAAAGGTGTATATCACAACTTCATAGAGATTCGGTATTCGTCCACAATGCTCTAAGAGTTTACTGTTAAAATGTGCTGTTAATACAAATGGCCAGGAGGTGTCACTAGAGAGGTGAGTGTCAAATGCTTCGAAGCTTCGATACGATTTCCGACACAATTGCTTCAAACGTGTTGATGCTTCATGAGGCTTCACTCCGCCCATCACTACCTTAAAGTACCTGGTGCGTAAGTGGTGGGCACAAGATAGTAATTTGTACGCACCAAGTTGTTTCCCAGGAAGACAAAAAACACCATATCTCCTCAGGGGCTCCGTACGAATGTGCAGACGAATACCTGTAAACATAAAGCACGTACCTAAACCCTTACCCTCCCACAAGCCTAATCTTAACCTTAGTGTAACGGGGTACGCGATGGGCATTTCGTGATTAATGTTGTCGGCATTATCAGACGCACATCATACGAATTGCAGGCTGCAGTTAAACCCATCTCCTACCATCCCACACTACTTTAATAAATAAAAGCCCAGCCGTCTGCTTTTTATATCACCGCTCTACAAGAGCTGTAAGTGGCGTCAAACTGAAGCGCCGAACCCTTGGTAAGGTCGTAATCAGGCAGCCCCGAAGCGCACGTTTGTAATTTTTTAATTCAACATTATCTCGTACGAACGTGACATTTTCACGTACGTATGAGATAAGGGTTATCCCATAAACTTTTTCACAGTGCGGTTCATAGCTTCCTGTCGCGTGTAGCTATGGTCGCGTACGGCTGACGTCACCCAGGGCGACTGTTACTGAAACCACGCTGCCTCACCGCATTGTAGTAAGAACTGCACAAGAGGAAGACTGTGGTGGAGTGAGGCAGGAGTTTGAACGAGGTTAGAAAGTTGTCTATCGCCGACAAACAGAAGGTAAGTGCTCCGTGTGTTTTTGTTGCACGTTATGCATGTGTGAGTTTTAATTCGCTCCACTCTCAGACTTACTGCACGCGATCTGAGTGAGAGGCGCACGGCGCTTTCGTTTTCTTCAGCTCAGCAGCGGACTTTACTTGAGTGAACCCCCATGTGGCCTGCCACACACTGTTGCTGTTCATTGGCGTGTCTCTCCGATTCACTTC
Source organism: Erpetoichthys calabaricus (assembly GCF_900747795.2). Taxonomy (NCBI): domain Eukaryota; kingdom Metazoa; phylum Chordata; class Cladistia; order Polypteriformes; family Polypteridae; genus Erpetoichthys; species Erpetoichthys calabaricus. The sequence continues at coordinate 81,461 of NW_026261600.1, read as the reverse complement.
ACGTGGTCGAGTCGCGTTTTTAGCTCAAAGCACCCAAACGCAACTTGCTTTATATATCAAAAGACCGGAGTCTCTTTAGAATGTTCGGTCTGCTGTGGCCCTTCTTGACCTGCGCCACTGTGTTATGAGACCAGTCCAGTTTGTTGTTGATGTCGACACCCAGTTCTGCACGACTTCTGTGTTCTCCTTCCTAATGGCGACTGGTCTCAGAGGCTCTTTGGCGCGCCAGCTCTTTTGTCTTCAAAGCCTCCTCAGCCTTTGTTGTCCATTTCTGAATGGTCCTGGTGGTGATTGGCAGCTGCTGGTCAATGAGTTTATATGCAGGCATGAGCTGTAACAAATTATGGTCTGATTGGCATAAAGGTGGCAAAGCACTAGAGTTACATGCCTCCTTAACGTTGGCGCACCTTGCTTTCTTTTGTTATACACTCTACAAAATGCCAAAAAATTGGTGAGAGTGGAGGAAAGTGAAACGGGGTCAAACAACCCAGAAATTGTGACGAATGTACGGGGATGGTCAGTATAGAATTTGCTTGTTACAGAATATACTGTGTCTGTTGTGATGGCCGCATCTGCCCTTGGGAGATATAAACTATCAGCACAATGGCATGTGAAAACTGTCTCAGCATATAATAAGATTGTAAGGCGACAACCAATCCCCCCCCAATAAATGCACTACATTCAGGTCTGGTGCTTTAATAGTAATGTGTCCGGTGTTGCACCATTTTTCATTCACAACAATGTCAAGTCCACCTTCTTTCTTCCTACCGCTTTCACTTTGGCTTCTGTCCATCTGCGCGATTTTAAATCCGTCTGGCGCACCCACAGAGTCCGGTGTTTCAGCTCTAAGTCTCATTTCACTGAAGCACATGAGACTGCTGTGTTTGTATTTCCATGGGCTCCTGACCAGCGTTTGATGTTACATTGCCCATGATGACAGAAGGCAGCTACGTTCTGTGCCGCCTTCTCTTGTTGTGGAGTTGGACACCTGCTCTTCTTTTCCTCAGCGTCCAATCTGTAGCTCTGCTGGCAGCCCAGCGATTAGTTCAGGCACTCTGGGAGACAAAGGGCGCATGTCTGGCAGTTGCTGTCGCAGGTATGCGAGTCAAACCTTCCTCACCACTTTGGTTATCCAAGTTCTCCGGAAAAATAATAAGAAATAACAACAAAGGCAAGGCAAACATGGGTGCTGTTGTTACACATGGCCATTCGTGGCAGCACTGGATGTTGCTTTTAAAAGTCCATGCATTGCTTGAATGGTCAATTATGTAAAAGTTTATTTATTTATTTGGGGGCTTTGCCAGCCACTTCACGTCTCTGCCGATCACATTGTGAAGGGGGTGGCTGAACACATGCTTTGGAGATACGGACAGATCAACCGGGGTCCTTCTGCTGCGTGTTCTGCTTCTTGCGCTGTGCATTGTCCATTTCAAATCCTGTACAGCAGTTGTCCTCGTTTTGCTAGCTTAACCCCTGATCTGGAGTGTGCTGAGCGCCTGCCACTAAGCGTCTCTGCCGCTCGCGGTGTGAAGGGAGAGTTGAACGCAAGCTAAGGAGATATGGATGGATCAGCTGCTGTCCTTCTGCTGCTGAGCTGTGTGCTCTGCTTGTCGTGCTGCGTGTTGATCATTTAAAACCCTGCACAGTAGCTGTCCTTTGGTCTCACTGCTTTGTCTTGCGGGACGTCAGTGTCTCTTTCGGGACGTACGGGCTGATTATTACTTTCCTTATTCTCTGAATTTGCACATATATTATTATTCTGTTGTGCACCCTATTTCGCTTTCGTGTCTCTTTTCAATGTGCTGCTCTTTCTTCCCTTAGTCGTTAATGTGCTGTCTAGAATGTATAACATTTTTAACAGCTGGGAGCACATGAAGTTTGTCTGCCAAAAGCATTCCAACAACTGTGAGGTTAGATGTCAGTGAACTTGTTTTAAATTGTAAGTAGGGCGTGATGTGCAAAAGTCACCATCTAACGGGTCTTGCTTCCTAAGGTTGTAATGTCTAGTCTCGCTTGACGTCAAAGTGTCTCTCCGAGATGATCATGTCTCGAACCAAGATTTTTTTATATAATAGATTTTTTTCTTTTAATTGTTATGAAATATGACAAACTCCCATGTTTCATTGCTATAGCCAAACCAGTAATGCCTGTTAATGAGTATTAGAGAAGTTAATAGAAATTTGTGGTTTGTGTTACCGCCTTACAGTTCTAGCTGACTGAATTTGTATCTCAGCCTGATTTTTAATTCTCTATGCAGTTTCTATGTCTGCTCATTTATTTTTATTTTCTCTATATCTCTAAATATGCTCAGGTTTAGAGGCCTGGCAAGTCTCACTTGTCTTGGTGTGGTTGTGTACTTGAATGTGAGTGTACCCTATGATGGTCTATAGCTGTTTTCTGACCTGTACAGGTACTCTGGTTTTTGCCTCAATTCCCAATTTGTTTGGTGCTGGTTGATGGTGGTGAGGTGGAAGCTAAGTCCAATTTAGTTACTGCTACATGTGGTTTTATCATGCAGAGCCAACCAGGCTGTGTGGGTCAACCCTTTGTGCCACTCTTATGTGAACACCAGTGTCAGGACTAGCATCCCTCTTCTGGGCAAGACCCACTTTCATTAAATTTTAAGGGTCAATAATGAGATGTTCTTTGTCTGGCCCCTCCACTGATGATTACCCATAGCAAACTGGTTTGTCAGGATCTCGCATCCTTAGACAATGGAGCTCTAGGGAAGACTGAGGCACATGAGACCTCCACCATGCCAACGTTGCTGAACTAGGAGGTGCTGCTGTTTAATAGGAGTTTATTACTGTGGTAATTAGTAAACTCTTTATGATGGTGTATGTTTGTGTGGAACATTTACTTCCACAAGATGAAGTTGATAAATGTGAAATTTGTTGTTTCCAGTTGTTGAAAATGGCAATACAATTTTGTTTCAGAGATTTTAATGTGAAGCTTGTAAATGTTCATTTAAAGTTTTACCATTTAGCTACTCTCCCCCGTCACCAAGCCCCCTTTGTTCAGACAGTTTATTTTGTAAACCCTCTGCTGATGCCTAATGCCTCTGTCATACTCAATGTATGAGCCAAGTTCTGTATTAACGTTTTTATGTTCAGTTTATTTGAAAATATATTAAATTTTTTCTGTAGTTCAAGATTAGTTTATATATTAAGAATAGGTCTAGATAATTATTCATTTCTAATGGGGTATTGTTACTTTAAGAAGAGGTGCTGGGTAGCGGGAATTAGGAAGTTATTGTAAGTTTTTGTGTGGATTGATAAGGCCGTGGAAACACTCAGGTTTTCTTACCGTGTCCGTCTTGAGTTTCATTTTGACTGTGGAAATATGTAACACTAGCCAACCCACGGCGTAGCATACGCCGCATAATTATGTATTGATGGGTGAACACTTCCTGAAAGACACCGATGTCCAAATGGGGTGGGTTTGAGGATACGACTGTAAGTGAATGAAAAGATGGTACTCTGGACAGAGCAACATACAATTGTCCGTGACTGAAAACTGGAGGACCGCCGCCGTGCCCCCACCTCCCAGAGCGAGGGACGGGGCTGGAACGGGGTGAGAGGGGAAGGACGCCCAGTGAGGACGCCCTTTCTGTCCTCTCTGCCTATCCGGAGAGAGGGCGGGGAAGTGGGCCCGAGAGGTTTCGGGTCCTAACCGTCCAACGATGGGTCAGCACAACCGGTAACGATCCTTCCGCAGGTACACTTACAGAAACCTTGTTATGACATTTACATCCTCTAGATAGGCAAGTTCGATCATCTGACATCCATTCCGCCCCGGCCCCCGCCAATCTAGTCTGCCGATTTCATAGTAATCTCTTAGTCATCGTTCAGTACGCACTGCCTGCTCATGTGCCCGCCACCCAACTCCTCACCTGAATTGTTTTCAACTGTGTTCAGTCCACATGCACTTGTGAGAAACGTTGACTGTTCATTTTCCAAACACCGCCTCAACCGCTTTCGTCTGTGCTACAGTTCACATGCACCTCTGAGCCACGGTCAGGCCGGGTGAGGTATCCCATGTTGAGTCAAATTAAGCCAAAGGCTCCACACCTGGTGGTGCCCTTCCGTCAATTCCTTTAACTTTCAGCTTTGCAACCATACTCCCCCCCCGGATCCCTAAGACTTTGGTTACCCGGTTGGCTGGCCGGCGGGTCATGGGAATAATGCCACCGGATCGCCAGTTGGCATCATTTATGGTTGGAACTACGACGGTATGTGATATTCTTCGAACCTCCGACTTTCATTCTTGATTAATGAAAACATTCTTGGCAAATGTCGCAGTGGTAGTGCTGCTGCTTTGCAGTAAGGAGACTGTGGAAGATTGTGGGTTCGCTTCCCGGTTCCTCCCTGTGTGGATAGCGCTTTGAGTACTGAGAAAAGCGCTATATAAATGTAATGAATTATTATTATTAAATGCTTTCGCTCTCGCGCGAATTGTTGTCGTGCGTGTGCCATGGTCAGCTGCTTAGTGAATTTTTGGTGGGCGGGGCTCGGTCTTGCAGTCGTCTTGCTTGCCATGGACTTAGTGAATTATATATATATAGATGGAAAATAAACATTGTTTGTTTTATACAATAACAGTGGATTAATTTGAAACGCCAAGGACTGGACATATGTACGTTCCTGTCATAGCCATACATTCTTTCCCACCTACAGTTGTGTTTCCTTTATTTGCAGTGTTATTATTATTTATTATTCCTGTTTTATAATTTGTGTAAAGCGCCTTTTGATGGTGTCTGCTATAGAAAATGTTAATTGAGCTTGTTGCTACCAATGTCATGTCTTCTAAAGAAAATTGTGATTAGTTATTTGCCATATCAAGCAAAATGACTATGTGGCCTTTAAGATACCATCTCAGCTTGTGCACTAGCTATTCTTCAGTAAGGTTTAGGCTCATGTTACCCTCATCCAACTCCAGTGCAGACAAGTCTTCCACCTTTCCAATTGAGCACAGTTGCCCCTTGGAGTAAAGCGAATGCTCCAACCTCTGTTACAGCCAATCACTGTAAGCTATGGACAGCCAAAGTTATGGTCAGGCTGAGAGTTGTAAGCTTGATGAGATGATCTGTGTCTTATAAGGGTTTTTAAATGAAGGAATAGAGGTCTTGAGATTGGTTTCTTGAGTTTGCATAAAAGTCCATCCTCTTGACTGTCTACTTGTGCAAAGTGCTGTCCATCAGTGTTACTCCTCCTTGATTTATGATCCTTTGTTTGATCTTGAGTGTCCAGCTTGTGCCTCTGAGAGACGTCCCTGCATTTTAATATGGTCTGGTATCGATTGTCTTATCAGGTAAGGCATGAAGGCTGCATTCAGGCGAGGGGCCCGGCCATGGAAACTGAGTGTTTTTAGCTGGCAATACGAGTGTCTGGCAGCAGCATTTTAAAACAGGACTTGTGTTCTAGCCTTGTTAAAAATGGTAATGTCAGTCTGTCCTACACTGCTGTTGACAAAGCCTTCCAAAATAAAGACGGGTTGATTGTCACTCCGTACACTGGCCTGTCCCACACTGTTCATTATCTCTTTGTCTGTAAATACGTTTTCACGACTCTTGACAACTGGTAGCCAACATTCATTATTGAAATTGAAAACCTGCTCTTCAGTATTTACACCTGAAAACTAGTGATGGCTGATGCTGTAGATTTTCTTTTTGATCCGATACCAAGTGATACTGAGGCCAGCATTGGCGATGCTGATACCGATACTGATACAGCCAGAGTGTCAGTCATGCAGGAATGGTTAATCTTCTATAAAAACTTACAGTGAGTGTGGACGTCAAAAAGTCACATTTTAAACACTTTGCATTAGTAGACTATTACATATAGTGCCAAAGATCAGACTTGTTTACTTTTTTATTAACAGAAATTATTAAACGTGTTCAGTTCCTCCAAATGATCTCTGGAAGAATAACAAGCGTTAGTGTTAGATGTTTTCTGTAAAAAGCATACATTTTTTGGCTCAACAAATTACATTATTTTTTTTTACTGCAAAACTTGCAAAATTCTAGAAGTACACAGTGTGAAGTGTAAAACATATAGTAATGCAAATACCAAGCAATAATTCATCAGAATCTCTTTCGGTTTCACTGTTCATTTCATTTGTATTGCCTGAAGACAGATTCACTTCGTCATCACTGCTGATGAGAGGCTCCCCAACATCACTGCTCGTATCACTGGCAAGAGCGGGCAACACTTGGGATGTGAAAAAACTAGAGATGCCATTATTACTGGGCACACCTACAGGTGAGAGGAGAAGCTGCGCCTGTACTGTTTACCAGGTAACACTTGGGATTGAAGCTTTTAGCACAGCCTGAATGTAATAACGTTAATTTTGAGTAATACTTTTTTTTTTTACGCAAAATGGACATGATAAATTTGGAAAGTTTGAAAATGTATTATAAGTATGTCAATTCATCAAGCTATAAATGTAATTTACTCCTCCTTAAAAGCAGACATTTTTTTCTGTCTATTCTAACAGTTACAAGACCCCTACATCAGTTTACAGTACCAACGTTCGCTGGGTACTGCCAGCCTTTCTTGAAGCTTCTTTGAGTCGACTACGGCCCTTTGGCACCTGTGCCAGGCTCTTTAGCCTGAGTGTCTGTGCTATCTTCTGATTTTCTCGAGTTCAGAAATGTGTTTTACAAGGTTTGTGGTGTTGCCTTAATAATGTACTGCCTTCTGACACGTATCCCATTTTGCTTCATTATTTCTCAGTGTAGTAAAATAAGTCCAAGCAACGCCCCGCTTTCTTTTGGCCATTATATGTATAATGTGTGTATGTATGTATATGTATGTATAGATGTGTGTGTATAGATGTATGTATGTATGTATAGATGTGTGTGTATAGATGTATGTATAGATGTGTGTGTATAGATGTATGTATGTATAGATGTATGTGTATATATGTATATATATTGTGGAGCATGACCCGGACACAGACAGGCAGACACGTTCAAATCACCCCACACACGTTTATTTACAGGTTGCATATTTACAGATAAGTGCTCACAAGTCTCCAATAGTCCTGGCCAACACCACACATTATGCCTTCTCTTCTTCACGCTGCCTCTTTGCCTCCTCCCATACCTCGTCTTTCTCTCTCCCAACTCCAGCCCCTGTATGAAGGGAGGCGGCCCCTTTTGTGATTACCCGGATGTGCGCCAGGTGTGTCCCGGCAATCTTCCACCGACACGCCCCAGTGTGGCAGAAGTGCCGGCTGCATCCCCGGAAGCACTCCGAGTGTCCCTGCTCCTCTTCATCCCCCCAGCACTTCCGACAACTTTTTTCTAATTTTGGTTCTGTACATAACCACAATGAATTTTAAATGAAAGAACTCAGATGCAGTTGAAGTACAGACTTTCAGCTTTAATTCAGTGGGGTGAACAAAACGGTTGCATAAAAATGTGAGGCAACTAAAGCCATTTTTTTTAACACAATCCCTTCATTTCAGGGGGCTCAAAAGCAATTGGACAAATTAAATAACTGGAAATAAAATGTTCATTTCTAATACTTGGTTGAAAACCCTTTGCTGGCAATGACAGCTCATGAACTCATGGACATCACCAGATGCTGGGTTTCCTCCTTTTTAATGCTCTGCCAGGCCTTTACTGCAGCAGCTTTCAGTTGATGTTTATTTGTGGGCCTTTCTGTCCGAAGTTTAGTCTTCAACAAGTGAAATGCATGCTCAGTTGGGTTAAGATCAGTTGACTGACTTGGCCATTCAAGAATTTTCCACTTCTTTGCTTTAATAAACTCCTGGGTTGCTTTGGCTGTATGTTTTGGGTCATGAAACGCTGCCCAATCAATTTGACTGCTGTATTTAGCTGGATTTGAGCAGACAGTATGTCTCTGAACATCTCAGAATTCATTCTGCTGCTTCTGTCCTGTGTCACATCATCAATAAACACTAGTGTCCCGGTGCCACTGGCAGCCATGTACGCCCAAGCCATCACACTGCCTCCACTGTGTTTTACAGATGATGTGGTATGCTTTAGACAATGAGCTGTTCCACGCCTTCTCCATGCTTTTTCTTGCCATCATTCTGGTAGAGGTTGATCTTGGTTTCATCTGTCCAAAGAATGTTTTCCCAGAACTGTGCAGGCTTTTTTTAGATGTTCTTTAGCAAAGTCCAATCTAGCCTTTCTATTCTTGAGGCTTATGAGTGGCTTGCACCCTTGCAGTGCACCCTCTGTATTTACTTTCATGCAGTCTTCTCTTTATGGTAGACTTGGATATCGATACGCCTACCCCCTGGACAGTGTTGTTCACTTGGTTGGCTGTTGTGAAGGGGTTTCTCTTCACCATGGAGATGATTCTGTGATCATCCACCACTGTTGTCTTCCGTGGACGTCCAGGTCTTTTTGCGTTGCTGAGTTCACCAGTGCTTGCTTTCTTTCTCAGGATGTACCAAACTGTAGATTTTGCCACTCGTAATATTGTAGCAATTTCTCAGATGGGTTTTTTCTGTTTTCGCAGCTTAAGGATGGCTTCATTCACCTAC
>NW_026261600.1:50441-65441 GCF_900747795.2 Erpetoichthys calabaricus | reverse complement strand
TACCTATGTCTCTGTTTTTTGTCACTGCGGCTTCGACATCGTGGACCATAGGGTGCATACTAATTCAGTGTGAGCAGGAACACTCAATAAAACTGAATAAAAAAATTCAAGTGACAATAAGATACGAACAAGGCAGATTCACCAGCTTTTGTGTGTCAGCTTTTATCCCTCCAGATGAGAGAATTTCCAGTTCCATTGTCTGAAAACACCACTCGCATCTACAGTTATTCCCAGTTTCAGATAAAAACTAACACCCTCAGATCTGGGGTGGGGGGTTTGTATCATGATCATGACTGAGAGAATAAAAGTGAAGAAGAAACGCTAATTTATATAAGTACTATCAATTTACTCCGGCTGTTACAGACGCAAATCAAATTTATGTTTTTTATTGTATAACATTAACAATAAGAGCAGCTCACTGCTCAAAATGGTAAATTTGCGAGACACCCTGCATCGATCCCATGGCCTCTTGATTACAAGTCAGCAGTTCTTACCGCTGCACCACGAAAGCTGTCGTATTGCACATGGCACCTTTTGTGAAAGTGTTTATTTGATATTTGGCCTTTAGCCTTCACATAATATACAGTTCATGTCAACATTTTGTCATTTATTACTAAAACATGAAAATCTTTGTTTTAACGATGTGTTTACAAAGATTGTTGTAGACACGGAACACACATGAAATGCATGTGTTCCAATTAGCGATCTATTTCCCCTCTAAAACTCCAGCACTTCATTCCAAGATAATCAAGGCTTGGGTTGGCCCTTTCTGCATGGCTGGAAGGGGGGGCGGGGTATATGGGGGTGGTAAATCAGGCTGCTTTGTCTTATCGATACATTTACAAGACAAAAGACGCTGACGGAGAGGTGCAAAAGGATTTAAGGTGGGCTGGATTTGAGTTTTTTCATAGGCTTTGGTAATTCTAGTGTTAAACTCATCTACCTTTGCCAGCTCTACTCCTTGCATCCTCACTAGTCCACTGACCTCTATCTCATTTACACACACGTATTCTGTCTTGTTCCTACTGAACGTCATTCCTCTCCTCTCTAGAGCATATCTCCACCTCTCCAGTGTCTCCTCAACGTGCTCCCTACTCTCGCTACAAATCACAATGTCATCAGCAAACATCATAGACCATGGGAGGACTCCTGTCTATTCTCGTCTGTCACCCTGTCCATTACCATTGCAAATAAGAAAGGGCTCAGAGCTGAACCCTGATTTAAGCTCATCTCCACGTTGAATGCATCCGTCACTCCTACCGCTGACCTCACCACTGTCAAACTTCCCTCATACATTTCCTGTACATCTTCATACTCCTAACTTCCTCATACAATACCACAAGTCCTCTCGATGCACCCTGTCATATGATTTCTCCAGGTCCACAAAGACACAATGCAACTCCTTCTGCCCTTCTCTCTACTTCTCCATCAACACCCTCATAGCAAACACCACATATGTTCTGCTCTTTCTTGGCATGATACTACACTGCTGCTCACTAATCATCACCTCACTTCTTAACCAGCTTCCACTACTCTTTCCCATAACTTCATGTTCAATTTTTGGACAACAATACAAAAATGAGCGCTATAACTTAAAATTGCTCAATAAGTTGTCCATTATGATATCATCCTAAGATTGCAAATTTCAGATCCATTATTTAAGTTCCTCCTTCATTTGCCCCGTTTCTTAACATAATCCTGAAGCCTGACTTGTCTAAACCTTCCTTAAGATTAACTGATAACAGAATTCTGAGAACCAACAGTACTGAATGTTCAATCAAAGTAGTGAATACTGTTGACACACAACTGGGAAAGATGGCCTCCTTCTTTTTCTAGCCTGTCTTGACATCAGCTTTAACTAAGAGGATGTTATAAAAATCAAATGTGTTTAGATCTTGATGATGCAGTTTGAATTGAATCCTGTTTTTTTTTTCTCCACAGAGAAAAATCTGCCATTTACTGTAATGTATAAATGGATGTGAAAGAGAAGACTTGCGAGGCCAACATGAATAGCATGGAGGAGAGGACTGTAAATTTTGAGGAGGAGGACTGTGAGTGGGAGAGTGTCCATCCTAAACAGGGGAGTCTGAGCATTAAGGAAGGGGACCATGAACTGGGGTCAATGAGTAAAGAGGAGTCTTCTATCAATGTAAAATATGAATCATTACAGTCGGACACAAAGACGATTGAAGAAATTTCATCTCCTAGAACTTGGGGAGGTCAGTCACCACCTAAGACATCATCTGAAACAAGTAAGTGAAAAATAAAAATGGGTGTACATTTTAGGGTTAGGGTTATGGGCTTGAAAGTGCTGTCTTGTGCTTTTTAACACTAGAATTATCAAAGTCTATGAAAAATCTCGTAAATCTGTTCCACCTTAAATCCCTTTGCACCTCTCCGTTAAAGTCTTTTGTCTTGTAAATGTGTTGATAAGCAACATGCAGTCTACTATCACATCCCCCCCACCGCCACACAAAGTTTTCTCAGCTCAAGTCTGTTTACCTGTGTGTCAGTCGCTTAGAGTTGTATAGAGTAAATACTATATCGTTATTTGAAATACATGCATTTCTTGTGTGTTCCTTGTCTACAACGATCTATGTAAACACATCATTAAAACAGAAATATTTTTCATGTTTTAGTAATAATTGACAAAAGGTAGACATGAAGCGTATAATGTGTGAACCTTGAAGTCCAAATATCAAACACTTTCACAAAAGGTACAAGTATAACACAACAAGTGCACTTTTATTCAAGAATATAACTGCAGAAAAAGAACCCGCGTTAGGGTGCGACATTGATACGGACGTAATTTGACTGCTTTGGTGGCGTAACTACTGACTGGTAATCAAAATGTCATGAGTTTGACTCCGGACGACTCCATTTTGAGAAGTGAGCTGCTCTTATTCTTACTATTTAAAAAAAAAAAAATGAATCAGTTTAAAGACTTGTGGGGTACTACTCAGAATGGTTCAATTTAAAGAAAGCAGTAACGTGGTTCCTTAGGTTCAATGAAGTGCTACTGCGTCTGAAAGAAGAGAGAAAGGCAATCCAATATACAGTCAGTCAATATGGACACGGCCCAGAAAGACAAAAAAACACTAAACAAAGAACATATCAAGGAATGCAAATCAACAATGAGGCTGAAGCCACTGTCTCTGAAAGACTTGATTAAGGCAGAGAATGGACTTATTCACCTCAGTCAATTATAAGCTTATCCAGAAGAGGTCACCTCTTTTAGGTCTATTTTTTTTGTTTCTTTTCTCCCAGGGCTGAATATTTTTTTTAAAAACTAACTTTTTTTTTAAAAAAAGAACACAAAGCAATGGTTTAATACATCAAATCAACAAAAATATTTATTTTTGACAAATGTTACTGTCTTGCATGTTGTTTGAGCCTGCATACTACTGTATATGATGTCACATACTATGATTAAAAAAATTGCTCTGCATACCTGTTTGTCTCGTCTGACAGTAGCTGAAAAGCAACATCAGGAGAGAGCAGCCTGAAGTAGTCCAGCGGCTGGTAATCTGTCGTGTCCAACAGCAAACCATGCTGTTTTGTGAAGTTCGATCGCCAGTTTGGCTCCCATGGATCAATGTCTGGGTTTTCCTGCCACATGAACCTTGTTGTAGGTACATCAGCTGCGCAAATGCACTCAGCTGGCCGCCGATCAGCTGGGGCGGCATTGGATAGTGTCCGATCAGCTGATGCCAGTTCCTCACTCTCTTGCTCGATCAATGGTAATGCGCAAAACATTGTCTGTGGAGTATTTTGTTTTCTGCACTCGCTTCGCTGCCACATGAGATTGTCGATGCCATCTTGCCTTTGTGTACATTTTGTAAATCACGCACACGCAAGGATAAGATGTCGAGTCAATGAGTCTAACATTCCTCCAAGCAGAGAGGGAATGTCTGTGACGTAACAGTGAGTTTTGTCACCATTAACAGCTATTGTCACCCTCTACTCCTGGATGTCGACTTTTGTCAACATGTGCCCTCAACCTCTCATGTCAACAAAAGTCGACATCCACCCTAAAAGAGTTAAAGCTTTGCACAAAAATCAGTAAAGAAAAGTAGTAAAATCAACAAACTAGACCCAGTCCTGCAAGAAGGAGTATTGAGAGTTGGAGTAAGACTCAGCAAATCTGCTATGCCAGAAGAGGCAAAACATCCATCCATCCATCCATCCATTGTCTTCCGCTTATCCGAGGTCGGGTCACGAGGGCAGCAGCTTGAGCAGAGATGCCCAGACTTCCCTCTCCCCGGCCACTTCTTCTAGCTCTTCCGGAGGAATCCCAAGGCGTTCCCAGGCCAGCCGAGAGACATAGTCCCTCCAGCGTGTCCTGGGTCTTCCCCGGGGCCTCCTCCCGGTTAGACGTGCCCGGAACACCTCACCAGGGAGGCGTCCAGGAGGCATCCTGATCAGATGCCCGAGCCACCTCATCTGACTCCTCTCGATGCGGAGGAGCAGCGGCTCTACTCTGAGCCCCTCCTGGATGACTGAGCTTCTCACCTTATCTTTAAGGGAAAGCCCAGACACCCTGCGGAGGAAACTCATTTCAGCCGCTTGTATTCGCGATCTCGTTCTTTCGGTCACTACCCATAGCTCATGACCATAGGTGAGGGTAGGAACATAGATCGACTGGTACTTTGAGAGCTTCGCCTTGCGGCTCAGCTCCTTTTTCACCACGACAGACCGATGCAGAGCCCGCATTACTGCGGACACCGCACCGATCCACCTGTCGATCTCACGCTCCATTCTTCCCTCACTCGTGAACAAGACCCCGAGATACTTGAACTCCTCCACTTGGGGCAGGATCTCGCTACCAACCCTGAGAGGGCACTCCACCCTTTTCCGGCTGAGGACCATGGTCTCGGATTTGGAGGTGCTAATTCTTATCCCAGCCGCTTCACACTCGGCTGCGAACTGATCCAGAGAGAGCTGAAGATCACGGCCTAATGAAGCAAACAGGACAACATCATCTGCAAAAAGCAGTGACCCAATCCTGAGCCCATCAAACCGGACCCCCTCAACGCCCTGGCTGCGCCTAGAAATTCTGTCCATAAAAGTTATGAACAGAATCGGTGACAAAGGGCAGCCCTGGCGGAGTCCAACTCTCAATGGAAACGGGTTAGACTTACTGCCTGCAATGCGGACCAAGCTCTGGCACCGATCGTACAGGGACCGAACAGCCACCTGGTGGTGAGTTGGCTTCGATGGTGGGGGAGGATGCCGGTCAGGCGTGGTAGGCCCAAACGTGTTGTGAGGGTCTGCTGGGAACGTCTGGCAGAGCCCCCTGTCAGAAGTAGCTTCAACTCCCACCTCCGGCAGAACTTCGACCACATCCCGAGGGAGGTGGGGGACATTGAGTCCGAATGGGCCATGTTCCGTGCCTCTATTGTTGAGGCAGCTGACCGGAGCTGTGGCCGTAAGGTGGTCAATGCCTGTCGTGGAGGCAATCCCCGAACCCGTTGGTGGACACCGGCGGTGAAGGATGCCGTCAAGCTTAAGAAGGAGTCCTACAGGACCCTTTTGTCCTGTGGGACTCTGGAGGCAGCTGATAGGTACCGGTAGGCCAAGCGGAATGCGGTTGCTGAGGCAAAAACTCGGGCATGGGAGGAGTTTGGGGAGGCCATGGAGAACGACTTTCGGACGGCTTCGAGGAGATTCTGGTCCACCATCCAACGTCTCAAGAAGGGGAAGCAGTGCAGTGTCAACACTGTATATGGTGGGGATGGTGTGCTGCTGACCTCGACTCGGGACGTTGTGGGTCGGTGGGGGGAGTACTTCGAAGACCTCCTCAATCCCACTAACATGCCTTCCAATGAGGAAGCAGAGCCTGGGGACTCAGAGGTGGGCTCCCCCATTTCTGGGACTGAGGTCACCGAGGTGGTCAAAAAACTCCTTGGTGGCAGGGCCCTGGGGGTGGATGAGATACGCCCGGAGTTCCTCAAGGCTGTGGATGTTGTAGGACTGTCTTGGTTGACACGTCTCTGCAACATCGCATGGACATCAGGGACAGTGCCTCTGGATTGGCAGACTGGGGTGGTGGTCCCCCTCTTTAAGAAAGGGGACCGGAGGGTGTGTTCCAACTACAGAGGGATCACACTCCTCAGCCTCCCTGGAAAAGTCTATTCAGGGGTCCTGGAGAGGAGGGTCCGTCGGGTAGTCGAACCTCGGATTCAGGAGGAACAGTGGTTTTCGTCCTGGTCGCGGAACAGTGGACCAGCTCTATACCCTTAGCAGGGTCCTGGAGGGTGCATGGGAGTTTGCCCAACCAATCTACATGTGTTTTGTGGACTTGGAAAAGGCATTCGACCGTGTCCCTCAGGGAATCCTGTGGGGGGTACTCCGAGAGTATGGGGTACCGGCCCCCCTGATAAGAGGCAAAACACCCTGCAATCATTCATAAGAATTCACATATTGCTACTGTCATTATCCAACACTTTCACTGAGAGCATGGACATTGAGGACGTAACTATATGCTAGCTCAGTTACATCAGAAATATTGGGTCCCACAAGCCAATTCAGCTATTAGAAGGATTATTTCAAAGTGTATTACATGAAGAAGATATAATGCACAAATAGGTGAACAAAAGATGGCCGATTTGCCAGAAGATTGTCTACTCCCAGACCAACCACCCTTTACCAGTGTTGGAGTCAATTATTTTGGTCCATTCCTGGTAAAAAGAGGACGAAGCCTAGTGAAGACGTACTTGCCTAACAACTAGAGCAGTACATTTAGAAATTGCATATAATTTAGACACTGGTTCTTGTATCCAAGTCTTATGCTGATTTATTTGTAGAAAAGAACAAGTTAAAATCTTGCGCTCAGTTAATGGAACAAATTTTATTAGAGCAGAAAGAGAGCTACTAGAAGCAGCTGAAACTCTTGAACAAAAAAAAAAATTGCAATGACATGATGAAGAATGAAATGAAATGGAAATTTAATCCACCAATGACCTCTCACCAAGGCAGAGTGTGGGAAAGACAAATTAGAAGCATAAGAAAGGTCCTGAATTCAGTACTTAAACAACAAAGTCTAGATGATGAACATCTCCACACAATGATGTGCGAAGCAGAATACATCCTAAACAAAAGACCCCTCACAAAGGTATCAGGTGATCCGAATGACCTGGAGTCACTGACACCAAATCACATGTTACTACTCAAGGCAAAACCCAGCCTTCCCCAAGGACTTTTCTCAGAAAATGACCTTTATGTCCAAAGCCGTTGCAAACGAGTATAATACCTCTCTGGTTTGTTTAGGAAAAGATGGACTAAAGAGTATTTACCAATACTTCAAGAACATCAAAAATGGCTCACACCAAAAAGAAACTTAGAACCTTGTGACAATGTTCTCCCTGTAGATCAATCAGTACCCCAAAGTTCCTGGGTAATGGGGCGAGTCATCAAGACACTGCCAGATATGAAAGGAGCAGTAAGAAGAGTTTGTATGCCAACCAAAACCAGCACACTGGACAGACCTGTGAACAAACTGTGCCTGTTCCAGGAAGCAGCAAATGATTAATGAAATGAAAAGATTAAGTTTTGCTCTTACAGTAGAATTTTTAAGTTTTATAAGTTCGGTTTAAGTTCATTAAAGTAGTTTAACATTACTTAGTAAGAGCCTTAAGTAACTGATTTCTGCCCTAGCAGAAACAATTAGTGGCCGGATGTGTAAGAGCCATTTCCTAGTTACATAAGATACATAAATGTTTTACTAAATGATATTCCAGCTATTTCTAACTGCTCTGACTAAACATTATTCTCAGTTAGTGATCAGCCTTGCCATGTGTAAGGTGTTGAGGGCACATGGTTTTATACCGGGCCTTTCGTGTCTTGCGTGCCTTGTGTGCATGTTTTGTGTGCCAAGTAACAAGTAAGACAAAGCACTTAACTGAAAGTGCTGCACCGTACGTTTAAAGCATACAGAAGTAGCTAAGAATCTTTAAGTATAGAAACAACTAAAGTTTTACAAGAAAAGTTAAGTTTTGAGAAGATACATTTTTTCTTGTTTGCCTTGTATTCTACGTGTGTAACTACTTTTTTCTTATGTGGATTATTTGCTTTTCACTTTCACTAAATATTTTTAAAACAAACTTTTGGACTGAGATTTCTTTCGGTATGCATTTTACCCGTGCTTGAACTCGCCTTACACTCCTGTGGCTACAATTAGAATTATTGGAGTTCCAGATGATGTTAAGAGTGGGAATATGTTCAGCTTTTTGGTTTCTGACCATCTTAAATTTGAGGTGTGAAATTGTGCGGGCACATAGAATATAAACCAGGGAATGAGACAGCGCACGTCTACATCCAATCATCATCAACCTGCTTCGCTATTCTGACTGAGTTACTATTCTGAAAGAGGAACTCATCCATTCAAATGTAACTTTTGAAGGATGGAAGATCTACGTTTACTGCCAATTACTCCGTCCACACCACATAAGGCCACGTCTCTGGTGATCACAAAAGCTCCACAGATTGGTCTTTCTGCTTTCCTGATTTATCTGGCCAATCCTCAAATGTCCTTCCCAGGAGGCAGCGGCTGTTCACCAACCCTCAACAGGCACTCGATGTCCTTGACTCCTTAATGTCACTGGTGATTGGCTGCTTTGATTGTTTTATGTGTGATGTTGCAGTACTGCTTGGATATTTTCCTGGATGTTGATTCATAATTACTACTACTTTCTTTTTTTCATATGTGAATTTTATGTGTACATGTGATTAGAGAGGCACTGGAGGCTGTGAGGGGTCAGGACATGAGCCTTGCATACGCCACATATTCTCCACCCACAATGGTTTAATATTTGCTTGCATGTCATATTTATCTTCAGATGTGCTTTTTCATATTTTCACTTCATTGACTCTTGTATTGTGAATGTTGGAGTCAGGATGGGATTATTTACTGAGCTCTCTCCATGTTTGCCCACTCATAAGCAGAACCTGGTGATTTTTACCTGTGTTTATTTCAGAGACCCCCATTTTAGTTTTTTGCATATACAGTTTAGGGGTGGGATTCTGGAGTTTCTGTCTACATTATACATGATTATTGGTGGGGCTACGGAGTGAACTCATTTGGCACCTTGTAATGTATTTAATTTGCAGTTCTTCTTTATTGCTGTTCTTTGTTTTCCTCTCTCCTGTATAATCTGTCTTTTCTTGGAGTTTAAGGTTGCTCTCTTATACTTGCAATCATTCAAGTGTTGCTGATTTATTATCTTTGAGCTTGGCTGATACAGCCTGTTATCAAGAATCATTTCTTTTGGTTAAAGACATTCATCCAGCTGCCTCAAGGTGCTACTATGTGGCTGTGTCCTCCTCTGCCCCTAGTAAAAAACATGGAGGTTTGGGCTGAGTTCACTATGCTGTGCCTCTGAAGGTTTGTGGTTCTGGAGGTGTTTCAGGTTTTATGTGTTTATGGAGACTGGCTGAAGAAAACTCAGTCAGCATACAGTAATATTGACAATCTTGAGAAGCATCTGAATAATCTTGAAAATACACCCGTGTGTTTCTGATCCAGTCCACAAGCTCAAAATGACGCTAATCAGAGAGAAGGTAAATGACCATCTTGTGCAGAGTAGAGAATTTAGTTCATGTGCACTCGTTGCTATCTCTCTGGTGCTAAACTGAGCGAGTTGTGAGCTCTTAGGACATGGAGGCTAACAAATCTCATCTGTGCAGTCTAAGTCCAGAAAAATTACAGTGATAATACAGATATATATATATAGATATATATATATATATATATATATATATATATATATATATATATATATATATATATATATAGATAATATCACTAATTACTGCTTGGAAATTAATAAGGTTTATTTATTTATTTATTTATTTATTATATAACCCCCATCTTCGGAATGATTGATGTGCTTTTTAATTTTTTTAATTTACCAAAACTCTCACAAAATGATTCTGCTTTTCTGGAGGTCCCTTTTTTAGCTAAAAAAATTAAATGTATTTGCAATAACAAAAAATGCCCCTGACGCAGTTGGTATGAAGACAGAAGTATATTTTGCATTTCAGCCACAAGTGTCCAGTTTGCTGTTTCAGTTCAGGAGTCATGTGGGTTTCTGGGATTTTTCAGTGACCTGCGTGTTTTATCCATTTATGTTTTACTCTGTTCTCATTGTATATTTAAAGCTTTTTCCTTTGCTATCCTCTGCCTCTTAAAATCAAATAACAAAAAAAAAAAACACACATTATGGAGTCAGGTGGCTTTGGACTAATCGTTTACAAATATTAAGACACATTCTGTTTAATAAAAGTGCATTTCACATGTTTGACGTGACACTCTCCAGTATAATGAAAGGTGAAGATTATCATACCTTCTGCCTCCAGTAATTGTATAATTTTATATAATATTTTAAGAATATGATGACAACATGATGATGGCAATCTGTAAATGTATTTAAAAAAATCAATTATTTTGCTGATTGTGACTATTCATTTTACTGTTTAAACATTTTGCATTACGCTCATGTATTTAACAGTTGTTAATTTTGTTTTCATTTTCAAGTGTCTATTCATGTGCTACTTAAGTTTGCTAATGCTTATGAAAAATTGTTAAATTAAACCAACATCTATTAAATGTTGTAAGATAATGTCAGTATTAAAGCAGTAGATTAAAAACTAAGTTTTTTTTTTTTTGTTTTTTTTTTAACTTTATACAGGAATCAAACTTCACTGCTGTTCTGAATGTGGCAAACAGTTTTCACGAAGAAGCCATCTTCTACGCCACCAAAGAATTCACACAGGGGAGAAGCCATATTGCTGTTCTGAATGTGGCAAAACATTTTTACGGAAAAACAAGCTTCAGAGCCACCAAAGAATTCACACAGAGGAGAATCCATATTGCTGTTCTGAATGTGGCAAAACATTTTTACAGAAAAACAAGCTTCAGCACCACCAAAGAATTCACACCGGGGAGAAGCCATATGACTGTTCTGAATGTGGCAAAATGTTTTCACACAAACAGTATCTTCAGCGCCACCAAAGAATTCATTCAGGAGAGAAGCCGTATTGCTGTTCTGAGTGTGGCAAAATGTTTTCACACAAACGGTATCTTCAGACCCACCAAAGAATTCACACAGGAGAGAAGCCGTATTGCTGTTTTGAATGTGGCAAAACATTTTTACGGAAATACTATCTTCAGAGCCACCAAAGAATTCACACAGGGGAGAAGCCGTATTGCTGTTCTGAATGTGGCAAAATGTTTTCACAGAGAAAGGGTCTTCAGCACCACCAGCAAATTCACTCAGGAGAGAAGCCATAGTGCTGTTCTGAAATATTTTTATGGAAAAATGAGCTTCAGTGCCACAAAAAAAAATTCACACGGGGAGAAGTCATATTGCTGTTCTGAATGTGACAAAAAGTTTCCACAGCGGCGCAATCTTCACAGCCACCAAGGGATTCAGAAAAGAGAGAAGCTTGTTTGCTGCCCTGAATGTGGATAACAATTCTCTTGCCATGGTAATCTTCAGACGGACATTAAAACTTACACAGGAGACAAACGTATTCTTGTTCTGAATGTGGCAAACAGTTTTCACAGAGAAGCAGTCTTCAGAGCCACCAAGGAATTCACTTAGGAGAGAAGCCCTATTGCTGCTTCGACTGTGGTAAACAATTCTTTCTCAGTAGTTATCTTTAGAGTGTGAAAGTAGCACTATGTAAGCGCCTGACCCGGCACAGACTCACACTGAGGCTCGTGTATAAAACACCAAGACTCATTTTCTTCACCTGTGGGGCACGTCTTCCCTGTGAACCCCACAGGCAATACACAGTCCCAAAAGCACTCCAGAACTAAACACAACGCTCCCTTCTCAAACCACCACTCCTCCCTGGCAACCTCTTTCCTCCCAATTCTGGCCTGAGTGGTGGTTGCTGGCCCTTTTTATAGCCCACCTGCGTGCTCCAGGTGCTTGATCACCTGCTTCTGATTGCACTGCTGGGCAGAGCTGTAGAGTTGTCCAGGCCGGCTCAGGGATCCATGCAGCACCCTCTGGCGGCCACCCCAGATCCCAACAGGGTTGTGGGGAATTCAGGTACCATCCTCAGCCATGGAGGCTGCCACCAAGCGTCCCAGAGCAGGTATTGAGCAGTCCATGATTGATCCCCAAAACAAACATCGAAGGGGCATCCCGGCCAGGTCTCAGGAGTTACACGTTTTCACCATGAACTGATCTTCAGAGCCACTAACGAATTCACCCTAGGGAGAAGCCATATTGCTGTTCCGAATGTGGGACACAATTCTCGCACCATAATAATTTTCTGATACACATTAAAATTCACTCGGGAGCGGAGCCATATTGCTGCTTTGAATGTGGTAAACGATTCTCTCTCTGTAGTTATCTGCAGAGACACATTAAAACTCACACACAGGATAGAAGCTGTGTTGCAGAAAGGTTTTACAAAGAGGCTGGTTTCAGAGATATCAAAGAATGCACATGACAGAAAAAAATTACGGAAACTCCCCTACCTTGTCCACAGATGAACACTGTACAATATGCTAAGCAGCAGAAAAAAGAATTTAAAAAGTTTGATTGAAACAAAAAAGAACAAATTGGGGAAACTACAAGTAAAGTGGTAAATACACTTCCCCTTCCTCCCCCCCAACATCCTCCTGTGAACACAGTTTGCCCCTCATAAGCCATGCATGGGTAAGTTCTAAGACTAAAAGGTGAACACCTAATCATAGTTGTACAAAACAGTGGCTTGGATGTAAGGTGGTTCACATCATAAGTAAAAAAAAATTGCAAAAAATAATCCATAGTTACTTCTACCAAAGAAAACTGTGAACAGTCACACATCTTGTTGCTGAGTTCGAGATACTGATTGCTGAAGAATTATACACTGCACAACACAACAACGTGACCAGGCTCATTAGCTGGAAACTCTGCAAGAAGTACAACTTACTAGCACCAGAAAGACACTGGGACCACAACTCCGCCCGCACAATGGAAAATGAGGAGGTGAAGGTCACTTATAGCACAGCAATACTGACTGACTGAAAAACCAGATGTAATAATCAAAGAAAGCCTGGATCATAGAATTATTAGTTTCTAGTGGCTTCTCAGTCCTGCAAATGGAGAGGCTAAAAAGTAACAAAATACCAAGAAATGCAGTCTGAGATGTGCCAAATGAAATATGGGACAAAAAATAGTGCCTGTTGTTCTAGGATCAACATGACTGATAAAGAAAAACTTTCAGGCCCATCTTCACAAATTACAGTAACTCCTTATGATCTGCAAAAAGAAGCCTTAGTAGGAACAATGCAGGTTGTACATTGAGTCCTTGTGGCAAACTTAAGAGAATGAGAAATTATTACAATGAGACTGTCCTGACTAAAGAGTGAAGTTCAATCCTGCTTTGATAGTAAGCACACCAAATAAATTTGGAAAAATTAAACCTGAGAGAAGTAATGATGTTGTTCTGAATGTGGTAAACAATTCCTACACAGAAATACTCTCTTGTTTCACACTAAAACTTACAAAGGAGAGAAGCCATGTGTGTTTTGTGAATGTGGTAAACAGTTTTCAAGCAGGAACAACCTTTTGGATAGAACAGCAACATTTATTTGTATTTCACATTTTCTTATAAACAATGTA
Organism: Erpetoichthys calabaricus; assembly: GCF_900747795.2. Classification (NCBI taxonomy): domain Eukaryota; kingdom Metazoa; phylum Chordata; class Cladistia; order Polypteriformes; family Polypteridae; genus Erpetoichthys; species Erpetoichthys calabaricus. Next base: position 51,819 of record NW_026261600.1, on the reverse strand, counting down.
GCTCAAACTGCTTTACACGATGAAATAAAGAGGAATATAAAACAAACAAGATCAGGCAATAATACTATACAGTATGTAACAATGAAAAAGGTAACATTGAATGGCTAGCAGGACAGAAAAAGAGCAACAGTTCCAGTTAGGCTGATAAAAATTAATCTGCAGGGGATCCAAGGCAAAACTACCACAGTACGGCCCGGACCCCACAGGACATTCTACCTCAATCAGTCCTCATGGTTTACATGCTTCACATGAAGAATTTGAAGATGATGGCCATGTGGACATATGGGACACCTGCCATTCAGTCCATAAACACGAGGCAGTGTGGTGGTGGAGCACATCATCACCACAGGAGAAATGGAGTAGACAGCAGAGAATACTACAGATCAGTGTGGAACTGCACATCACAGAGGAACATGAGAATTCAGTGCCCATATAGACTAACAGGGATACAACTAAAATGTAGCTTTGATAAAGCCTTTTTTTTTTTTAAATTGTTGTACAGTATTAGCCTGGTGAATTTCTATTTTAAAGTATTCTAAATTTTAGGTGTGTAACTGCAAAAGGCCACCTCACCAATTCTTTTCAGATTAGCTCTTGAAATTGTAAGTAGACCTTCATTTGAAGATCTGAGGTTCTGACTGGGAGTGTAAGGGGACAGACATTCCAAAATGTAGGACTGGGTGAGGTTATTTACGGCTGTGTAAACCATTACAGTCGATCTCCTACTTACAAACAGGTTCCATTCCAGCAGTCTGTAAGTCCATTTTGTTCATAAGTCCAGCACGTATTGGCATCTGTTGATAAATGTTTTAGTTTCAGACACCTCTCGATTTGGACCTGTAAACAGTTTTTTTTCAGTAGTTTTTAATGTGTTTTGAGCAGCTTACAAGTATTGTACATGAAATAAAGATTATAAAAACAAAAATAAGATCTCCCCACGCCTACTGCCACCACTCGGCGGACATGCAAATGTTCCTTAAGTGCTAATTTTGATCTTAAGGACAACTTTGAGGTGTGAACTTTCATATATATGAACAAAGTTCATAAGCAGGGGACTATCTGTTGTAGTATTTTAAAGTCAATTCTAAATGACACGAGTAACCAATATAATGACGCTAAAACTGGTGACACGTACACAGATTTACTTTTTCTAGTTAAGATTCTTGCTGCTGCATTCTGCACTAACTGTAAGTGACTGATGTCTGTCTTAGGTAGTCCTAATATGTATGTATAAATAGATATTTATACACACACAAATAAATAAATAAATATGTTCAAAATATTTATTTCTTGATGAAGGCTTTTTTTTTTTTTCTTGTTTCCATTAAAAGTCAGATGTTTCTCATCTTCCGGTTCTTCAGCAAATGTATTTTTTTTC
>NW_026261600.1:0-49941 GCF_900747795.2 Erpetoichthys calabaricus | reverse complement strand
GAAAAAAAATACATTTGCTGAAGAACCGGAAGATGAGAAACATCTGACTTTTAATGGAAACAAGAAAAAAAAGCCTTCATCAAGAAATAAATATTTTGAACATATTTATTTATTTATTTGTGTGTGTATAAATATCTATTTATACATACATATTAGGACTACCTAAGACAGACATCAGTCACTTACAGTTAGTGCAGAATGCAGCAGCAAGAATCTTAACTAGAAAAAGTAAATCTGTGTACGTGTCACCAGTTTTAGCGTCATTATATTGGTTACTCGTGTCATTTAGAATTGACTTTAAAATACTACAACAGATAGTCCCCTGCTTATGAACTTTGTTCATATATATGAAAGTTCACACCTCAAAGTTGTCCTTAAGATCAAAATTAGCACTTAAGGAACATTTGCATGTCCGCCGAGTGGTGGCAGTAGGCGTGGGGAGATCTTATTTTTGTTTTTATAATCTTTATTTCATGTACAATACTTGTAAGCTGCTCAAAACACATTAAAAACTACTGAAAAAAAACTGTTTACAGGTCCAAATCGAGAGGTGTCTGAAACTAAAACACTTATCAACAGATGCCAATACGTGCTGGACTTATGAACAAAATGGACTTACAGACTGCTGGAATGGAACCTGTTTGTAAGTAGGAGATCGACTGTAATGGTTTACACAGCCGTAAATAACCTCACCCAGTCCTACATTTTGGAATGTCTGTCCCCTTACACTCCCAGTCAGAACCTCAGATCTTCAAATGAAGGTCTACTTACAATTTCAAGAGCTAATCTGAAAAGAATTGGTGAGGTGGCCTTTTGCAGTTACACACCTAAAATTTAGAATACTTTAAAATAGAAATTCACCAGGCTAATACTGTACAACAATTTAAAAAAAAAAAAGGCTTTATCAAAGCTACATTTTAGTTGTATCCCTGTTAGTCTATATGGGCACTGAATTCTCATGTTCCTCTGTGATGTGCAGTTCCACACTGATCTGTAGTATTCTCTGCTGTCTACTCCATTTCTCCTGTGGTGATGATGTGCTCCACCACCACACTGCCTCGTGTTTATGGACTGAATGGCAGGTGTCCCATATGTCCACATGGCCATCATCTTCAAATTCTTCATGTGAAGCATGTAAACCATGAGGACTGATTGAGGTAGAATGTCCTGTGGGGTCCGGGCCGTACTGTGGTAGTTTTGCCTTGGATCCCCTGCAGATTAATTTTTATCAGCCTAACTGGAACTGTTGCTCTTTTTCTGTCCTGCTAGCCATTCAATGTTACCTTTTTCATTGTTACATACTGTATAGTATTATTGCCTGATCTTGTTTGTTTTATATTCCTCTTTATTTCATCGTGTAAAGCAGTTTGAGCTACATTGTTTATAAGAAAATGTGAAATACAAATAAATGTTGTTGTTCTATCCAAAAGGTTGTTCCTGCTTGAAAACTGTTTACCACATTCACAAAACACACATGGCTTCTCTCCTTTGTAAGTTTTAGTGTGAAACAAGAGAGTATTTCTGTGTAGGAATTGTTTACCACATTCAGAACAACATCATTACTTCTCTCAGGTTTAATTTTTCCAAATTTATTTGGTGTGCTTACTATCAAAGCAGGATTGAACTTCACTCTTTAGTCAGGACAGTCTCATTGTAATAATTTCTCATTCTCTTAAGTTTGCCACAAGGACTCAATGTACAACCTGCATTGTTCCTACTAAGGCTTCTTTTTGCAGATCATAAGGAGTTACTGTAATTTGTGAAGATGGGCCTGAAAGTTTTTCTTTATCAGTCATCTTGATCCTAGAACAACAGGCACTATTTTTTGTCCCATATTTCATTTGGCACATCTCAGACTGCATTTCTTGGTATTTTGTTACTTTTTAGCCTCTCCATTCGCAGGACTGAGAAGCCACTAGAAACTAATAATTCTATGATGCAGGCTTTCTTTGATTATTACATCTGGTTTTTCAGTCAGTCAGTATTGCTGTGCTATAAGTGACCTTCACCTCCTCATTTTCCATTGTGCGGGCGGAGTTGTGGTCCCAGTGTCTTTCTGGTGCTAGTAAGTTGTACTTCTTGCAGAGTTTCCAGCGAATGAGCCTGGTCACGTTGTTGTGTTGTGCAGTGTATAATTCTTCAGCAATCAGTATCTCGAACTCAGCAACAAGATGTGTGACTGTTCACAGTTTTCTTTGGTAGAAGTAACAACTATGGATTATTTTTTGTAATTTTTTTTTACTTATGATGTGAACCACCTTACATCCAAGCCACTGTTTTGTACAACTATGATTAGGTGTTCACCTTTTAGTCTTAGAACTTACCCATGCATGGCTTATGAGGGGCAAACTGTGTTCACAGGAGGATGTTGGGGGGGAGGAAGGGGAAGTGTATTTACCACTTTACTTGTAGTTTCCCCAATTTGTTCTTTTTTGTTTCAATCAAACTTTTTAAATTCTTTTTTCTGCTGCTTAGCATATTGTACAGTGTTCATCTGTGGACAAGGTAGGGGAGTTTCCGTAATTTTTTTCTGTCATGTGCATTCTTTGATATCTCTGAAACCAGCCTCTTTGTAAAACCTTTCTGCAACACCGCTTCTATCCTGTGTGTGAGTTTTAATGTGTCTCTGCAGATAACTACAGAGAGAGAATCATTTACCACATTCAAAGCAGCAATATGGCTCCGCTCCCGAGTGAATTTTAATGTGTATCAGAAAATTATTATGGTGCGAGAATTGTGTCCCACATTCGGAACGGCAATATGGCTTCTCCCTAGGGTGAATTCGTTAGTGGCTCTGAAGATCAGTTCATGGTGAAAACGTGTAACTCCTGAGACCTGGCCGGGATGCCCCTTCGATGTTTATTTTGGGGATCAATCATGGACTGCTCAATACCTGCTCTGGGACGCTTGGTGGCAGCCTCCATGGCTGAGGATGGTACCTGAATTCCCCACAACCCTGTTGGGATCTGGGGTGGCCGCCAGAGGGTGCTGCATGGATCCCTGAGCCGGCCTGGACAACTCTACAGCTCTGCCCAGCAGTGCAATCAGAAGCAGGTGATCAAGCACCTGGAGCACGCAGGTGGGCTATAAAAAGGGCCAGCAACCACCACTCAGGCCAGAATTGGGAGGAAAGAGGTTGCCAGGGAGGAGTGGTGGTTTGAGAAGGGAGCGTTGTGTTTAGTTCTGGAGTGCTTTTGGGACTGTGTATTGCCTGTGGGGTTCACAGGGAAGACGTGCCCCACAGGTGAAGAAAATGAGTCTTGGTGTTTTATACACGAGCCTCAGTGTGAGTCTGTGCCGGGTCAGGCGCTTACATAGTGCTACTTTCACACTCTAAAGATAACTACTGAGAAAGAATTGTTTACCACAGTCGAAGCAGCAATAGGGCTTCTCTCCTAAGTGAATTCCTTGGTGGCTCTGAAGACTGCTTCTCTGTGAAAACTGTTTGCCACATTCAGAACAAGAATACGTTTGTCTCCTGTGTGAGTTTTAATGTCCGTCTGAAGATTACCATGGCAAGAGAATTGTTATCCACATTCAGGGCAGCAAACAAGCTTCTCTCTTTTCTGAATCCCTTGGTGGCTGTGAAGATTGCGCCTCTGTGGAAACTTTTTGTCACATTCAGAACAGCAATATGACTTCTCCCCGTGTGAATTTTTTTTTGTGGCACTGAAGCTCATTTTTCCATAAAAATATTTCAGAACAGCACTATGGCTTCTCTCCTGAGTGAATTTGCTGGTGGTGCTGAAGACCCTTTCTCTGTGAAAACATTTTGCCACATTCAGAACAGCAATACGGCTTCTCCCCTGTGTGAATTCTTTGGTGGCTCTGAAGATAGTATTTCCGTAAAAATGTTTTGCCACATTCAAAACAGCAATACGGCTTCTCTCCTGTGTGAATTCTTTGGTGGGTCTGAAGATACCGTTTGTGTGAAAACATTTTGCCACACTCAGAACAGCAATACGGCTTCTCTCCTGAATGAATTCTTTGGTGGCGCTGAAGATACTGTTTGTGTGAAAACATTTTGCCACATTCAGAACAGTCATATGGCTTCTCCCCGGTGTGAATTCTTTGGTGGTGCTGAAGCTTGTTTTTCTGTAAAAACGTTTTGCCACATTCAGAACAGCAATATGGATTCTCCTCTGTGTGAATTCTTTGGTGGCTCTGAAGCTTGTTTTTCCGTAAAAATGTTTTGCCACATTCAGAACAGCAATATGGCTTCTCCCCTGTGTGAATTCTTTGGTGGCGTAGAAGATGGCTTCTTCGTGAAAACTGTTTGCCACATTCAGAACAGCAGTGAAGTTTGATTCCTGTATAAAGTTAAAAAAAAAACAAAAAAAAAAAAAACTTAGTTTTTAATCTACTGCTTTAATACTGACATTATCTTACAACATTTAATAGATGTTGGTTTAATTTAACAATTTTTCATAAGCATTAGCAAACTTAAGTAGCACATGAATAGACACTTGAAAATGAAAACAAAATTAACAACTGTTAAATACATGAGCGTAATGCAAAATGTTTAAACAGTAAAATGAATAGTCACAATCAGCAAAATAATTGATTTTTTTTAATACATTTACAGATTGCCATCATCATGTTGTCATCATATTCTTAAAATATTATATAAAATTATACAATTACTGGAGGCAGAAGGTATGATAATCTTCACCTTTCATTATACTGGAGAGTGTCACGTCAAACATGTGAAATGCACTTTTATTAAACAGAATGTGTCTTAATATTTGTAAACGATTAGTCCAAAGCCACCTGACTCCATAATGTGTGTTTTTTTTTTTTTGTTATTTGATTTTAAGAGGCAGAGGATAGCAAAGGAAAAAGCTTTAAATATACAATGAGAACAGAGTAAAACATAAATGGATAAAACACACAGGTCAGTGAAAAATCCCAGAAACCCACATGACTCCTGAACTGAAACAGCAAACTGGACACTTGTGGCTGAAATGCAAAATATACTTCTGTCTTCATACCAACTGCGTCAGGGGCATTTTTTGTTATTGCAAATACATTTAATTTTTTTAGCTAAAAAAGGGACCTCCAGAAAAGCAGAATCATTTTGTGAGAGTTTTGGTAAATTAAAAAAAATTAAAAAGCACATCAATCATTCCGAAGATGGGGGTTATATAATAAATAAATAAATAAATAAATAAACCTTATTAATTTCCAAGCAGTAATTAGTGATATTATCTATATATATATATATATATATATATATATATATATATATATATATATATATATATATATATATATATATATATATATATATATATATCTGTATTATCACTGTAATTTTTCTGGACTTAGACTGCACAGATGAGATTTGTTAGCCTCCATGTCCTAAGAGCTCACAACTCGCTCAGTTTAGCACCAGAGAGATAGCAACGAGTGCACATGAACTAAATTCTCTACTCTGCACAAGATGGTCATTTACCTTCTCTCTGATTAGCGTCATTTTGAGCTTGTGGACTGGATCAGAAACACACGGGTGTATTTTCAAGATTATTCAGATGCTTCTCAAGATTGTCAATATTACTGTATGCTGACTGAGTTTTCTTCAGCCAGTCTCCATAAACACATAAAACCTGAAACACCTCCAGAACCACAAACCTTCAGAGGCACAGCATAGTGAACTCAGCCCAAACCTCCATGTTTTTTACTAGGGGCAGAGGAGGACACAGCCACATAGTAGCACCTTGAGGCAGCTGGATGAATGTCTTTAACCAAAAGAAATGATTCTTGATAACAGGCTGTATCAGCCAAGCTCAAAGATAATAAATCAGCAACACTTGAATGATTGCAAGTATAAGAGAGCAACCTTAAACTCCAAGAAAAGACAGATTATACAGGAGAGAGGAAAACAAAGAACAGCAATAAAGAAGAACTGCAAATTAAATACATTACAAGGTGCCAAATGATTTCACTCCGTAGCCCCACCAATAATCATGTATAATGTAGACAGAAACTCCAGAATCCCACCCCTAAACTGTATATGCAAAAAACTAAAATGGGGGGTCTCTGAAATAAACACAGGTAAAAATCACCAGGTTCTGCTTATGAGTGGGCAAACATGGAGAGAGCTCAGTAAATAATCCCATCCTGACTCCAACATTCACAATACAAGAGTCAATGAAGTGAAAATATGAAAAAGCACATCTGAAGATAAATATGACATGCAAGCAAATATTAAACCATTGTGGGTGGAGAATATGTGGCGTATGCAAGGCTCATGTCCTGACCCCTCACAGCCTCCAGTGCCTCTCTAATCACATGTACACATAAAATTCACATATGAAAAAAAGAAAGTAGTAGTAATTATGAATCAACATCCAGGAAAATATCCAAGCAGTACTGCAACATCACACATAAAACAATCAAAGCAGCCAATCACCAGTGACATTAAGGAGTCAAGGACATCGAGTGCCTGTTGAGGGTTGGTGAACAGCCGCTGCCTCCTGGGAAGGACATTTGAGGATTGGCCAGATAAATCAGGAAAGCAGAAAGACCAATCTGTGGAGCTTTTGTGATCACCAGAGACGTGGCCTTATGTGGTGTGGACGGAGTAATTGGCAGTAAACGTAGATCTTCCATCCTTCAAAAGTTACATTTGAATGGATGAGTTCCTCTTTCAGAATAGTAACTCAGTCAGAATAGCGAAGCAGGTTGATGATGATTGGATGTAGACGTGCGCTGTCTCATTCCCTGGTTTATATTCTATGTGCCCGCACAATTTCACGCCTCAAATTTAAGATGGTCAGAAACCAAAAAGCTGAACATATTCCCACTCTTAACATCATCTGGAACTCCAATAATTCTAATTGTAGCCACAGGAGTGTAAGGCGAGTTCAAGCACGGGTAAAATGCATACCGAAAGAAATCTCAGTCCAAAAGTTTGTTTTAAAAATATTTAGTGAAAGTGAAAAGCAAATAATCCACATAAGAAAAAAGTAGTTACACACGTAGAATACAAGGCAAACAAGAAAAAATGTATCTTCTGAAAACTTAACTTTTCTTGTAAAACTTTAGTTGTTTCTATACTTAAAGATTCTTAGCTACTTCTGTATGCTTTAAACGTACGGTGCAGCACTTTCAGTTAAGTGCTTTGTCTTACTTGTTACTTGGCACACAAAACACGCACACAAGGCACGCAAGACACGAAAGGCCCGGTATAAAACCATGTGCCCTCAACACCTTACACATGGCAAGGCTGATCACTAACTGAGAATAATGTTTAGTCAGAGCAGTTAGAAATAGCTGGAATATACCAATTCAATTCAACTGATGGGGGTTACAGGAACCTCCTATAGATTATGCACTATCATTTAGTAAAACATTTATGTATCTTATGTAACTAGGAAATGGCTCTTACACATCCGGCCACTAATTGTTTATGCTAGGGCAGAAATCAGTTACTTAAGGCTCTTACTAAGTAATGTTAAACTACTTTAATGAACTTAAACCGAACTTATAAAACTTAAAAATTCTACTGTAAGAGCAAAACTTAATCTTTTCATTTCATTAATCATTTGCTGCTTCCTGGAACAGGCACAGTTTGTTCACAGGTCTGTCCAGTGTGCTGGTTTTGGTTGGCATACAAACTCTTCTTACTGCTCCTTTCATATCTGGCAGTGTCTTGATGACTCGCCCCATTACCCAGGAACTTTGGGGTACTGATTGATCTACAGGGAGAACATTGTCACAAGGTTCTAAGTTTCTTTTTGGTGTGAGCCATTTTTGATGTTCTTGAAGTATTGGTAAATACTCTTTAGTCCATCTTTTCCTAAACAAACCAGAGAGGTATTATACTTGTTTGCAACGGCTTTGGACATAAAGGTCATTTTCTGAGAAAAGTCCTTGGGGAAGGCTGGGTTTTGCCTTGAGTAGTAACATGTGATTTGGTGTCAGTGACTCCAGGTCATTCGGATCACCTGATACCTTTGTGAGGGGTCTTTTGTTTAGGATGTATTCTGCTTCGCACATCATTGTGTGGAGATGTTCATCATCTAGACTTTGTTGTTTAAGTACTGAATTCAGGACCTTTCTTATGCTTCTAATTTGTCTTTCCCACACTCTGCCTTGGTGAGAGGTCATTGGTGGATTAAATTTCCATTTCATTTCATTCTTCATCATGTCATTGCAATTTTTTTTTTTGTTCAAGAGTTTCAGCTGCTTCTAGTAGCTCTCTTTCTGCTCTAATAAAATTTGTTCCATTAACTGAGCGCAAGATTTTAACTTGTTCTTTTCTACAAATAAATCAGCATAAGACTTGGATACAAGAACCAGTGTCTAAATTATATGCAATTTCTAAATGTACTGCTCTAGTTGTTAGGCAAGTACGTCTTCACTAGGCTTCGTCCTCTTTTTACCAGGAATGGACCAAAATAATTGACTCCAACACTGGTAAAGGGTGGTTGGTCTGGGAGTAGACAATCTTCTGGCAAATCGGCCATCTTTTGTTCACCTATTTGTGCATTATATCTTCTTCATGTAATACACTTTGAAATAATCCTTCTAATAGCTGAATTGGCTTGTGGGACCCAATATTTCTGATGTAACTGAGCTAGCATATAGTTACGTCCTCAATGTCCATGCTCTCAGTGAAAGTGTTGGATAATGACAGTAGCAATATGTGAATTCTTATGAATGATTGCAGGGTGTTTTGCCTCTTATCAGGGGGGCCGGTACCCCATACTCTCGGAGTACCCCCCACAGGATTCCCTGAGGGACACGGTCGAATGCCTTTTCCAAGTCCACAAAACACATGTAGATTGGTTGGGCAAACTCCCATGCACCCTCCAGGACCCTGCTAAGGGTATAGAGCTGGTCCACTGTTCCGCGACCAGGACGAAAACCACTGTTCCTCCTGAATCCGAGGTTCGACTACCCGACGGACCCTCCTCTCCAGGACCCCTGAATAGACTTTTCCAGGGAGGCTGAGGAGTGTGATCCCTCTGTAGTTGGAACACACCCTCCGGTCCCCTTTCTTAAAGAGGGGGACCACCACCCCAGTCTGCCAATCCAGAGGCACTGTCCCTGATGTCCATGCGATGTTGCAGAGACGTGTCAACCAAGACAGTCCTACAACATCCACAGCCTTGAGGAACTCCGGGCGTATCTCATCCACCCCCAGGGCCCTGCCACCAAGGAGTTTTTTGACCACCTCGGTGACCTCAGTCCCAGAAATGGGGGAGCCCACCTCTGAGTCCCCAGGCTCTGCTTCCTCATTGGAAGGCATGTTAGTGGGATTGAGGAGGTCTTCGAAGTACTCCCCCCACCGACCCACAACGTCCCGAGTCGAGGTCAGCAGCACACCATCCCCACCATATACAGTGTTGACACTGCACTGCTTCCCCTTCTTGAGACGTTGGATGGTGGACCAGAATCTCCTCGAAGCCGTCCGAAAGTCGTTCTCCATGGCCTCCCCAAACTCCTCCCACGCCCGAGTTTTTGCCTCAGCAACCGCATTCCGCTTGGCCTACCGGTACCTATCAGCTGCCTCCAGAGTCCCACAGGACAAAAGGGTCCTGTAGGACTCCTTCTTAAGCTTGACGGCATCCTTCACCGCCGGTGTCCACCAACGGGTTCGGGGATTGCCTCCACGACAGGCATTGACCACCTTACGGCCACAGCTCCGGTCAGCTGCCTCAACAATAGAGGCACGGAACATGGCCCATTCGGACTCAATGTCCCCCACCTCCCTCGGGATGTGGTCGAAGTTCTGCCGGAGGTGGGAGTTGAAGCTACTTCTGACAGGGGGGCTCTGCCAGACGTTCCCAGCAGACCCTCACAACACGTTTGGGCCTACCACGCCTGACCGGCATCCTCCCCCACCATCGAAGCCAACTCACCACCAGGTGGCTGTTCAGTCCCTGTACGATCGGTGCCAGAGCTTGGTCCGCATTGCAGGCAGTAAGTCTAACCCGTTTCCATTGAGAGTTGGACTCCGCCAGGGCTGCCCTTTGTCACCGATTCTGTTCATAACTTTTATGGACAGAATTTCTAGGCGCAGCCAGGGCATTGAGGGGGTCCGGTTTGATGGGCTCAGGATTGGGTCACTGCTTTTTGCAGATGATGTTGTCCTGTTTGCTTCATTAGGCCGTGATCTTCAGCGCTCTCTGGATCAGTTCGCAGCCGAGTGTGAAGCGGCTGGGATAAGAATTAGCACCTCCAAATCCGAGACCATGGTCCTCAGCCGGAAAAGGGTGGAGTGCCCTCTCAGGGTTGGTAGCGAGATCCTGCCCCAAGTGGAGGAGTTCAAGTATCTCGGGGTCTTGTTCACGAGTGAGGGAAGAATGGAGCGTGAGATCGACAGGTGGATCGGTGCGGTGTCCGCAGTAATGCGGGCTCTGCATCGGTCTGTCGTGGTGAAAAAGGAGCTGAGCCGCAAGGCGAAGCTCTCAATTTACCAGTCGATCTATGTTCCTACCCTCACCTATGGTCATGAGCTATGGGTAGTGACCGAAAGAACGAGATCGCGAATACAAGCGGCTGAAATGAGTTTCCTCCGCAGGGTGTCTGGGCTTTCCCTTAAAGATAAGGTGAGAAGCTCAGTCATCCAGGAGGGGCTCAGAGTAGAGCCGCTGCTCCTCCGCATCGAGAGGAGTCAGATGAGGTGGCTCGGGCATCTGATCAGGATGCCTCCTGGACGCCTCCCTGGTGAGGTGTTCCGGGCACGTCTAACCGGGAGGAGGCCCCGGGGAAGACCCAGGACACGCTGGAGGGACTATGTCTCTCGGCTGGCCTGGGAACGCCTTGGGATTCCCCCGGAAGAGCTAGAAGAAGTGGCCGGGGAGAGGGAAGTCTGGGCATCTCTGCTCAAGCTGCTGCCCTCGTGACCCGACCTCGGATAAGCGGAAGACAATGGATGGATGGATGGATGTTTTGCCTCTTCTGGCATAGCAGATTTGCTGAGTCTTACTCCAACTCTCAATACTCCTTCTTGCAGGACTGGGTCTAGTTTGTTGATTTTACTACTTTTCTTTACTGATTTTTGTGCAAAGCTTTAACTCTTTTAGGGTGGATGTCGACTTTTGTTGACATGAGAGGTTGAGGGCACATGTTGACAAAAGTCGACATCCAGGAGTAGAGGGTGACAATAGCTGTTAATGGTGACAAAACTCACTGTTACGTCACAGACATTCCCTCTCTGCTTGGAGGAATGTTAGACTCATTGACTCGACATCTTATCCTTGCGTGTGCGTGATTTACAAAATGTACACAAAGGCAAGATGGCATCGACAATCTCATGTGGCAGCGAAGCGAGTGCAGAAAACAAAATACTCCACAGACAATGTTTTGCGCATTACCATTGATCGAGCAAGAGAGTGAGGAACTGGCATCAGCTGATCGGACACTATCCAATGCCGCCCCAGCTGATCGGCGGCCAGCTGAGTGCATTTGCGCAGCTGATGTACCTACAACAAGGTTCATGTGGCAGGAAAACCCAGACATTGATCCATGGGAGCCAAACTGGCGATCGAACTTCACAAAACAGCATGGTTTGCTGTTGGACACGACAGATTACCAGCCGCTGGACTACTTCAGGCTGCTCTCTCCTGATGTTGCTTTTCAGCTACTGTCAGACGAGACAAACAGGTATGCAGAGCAATTTTTTTAATCATAGTATGTGACATCATATACAGTAGTATGCAGGCTCAAACAACATGCAAGACAGTAACATTTTTCAAAAATAAATATTTTTGTTGATTTGATGTATTAAACCATTGCTTTGTGTTCTTTTTTTTTAAAAAAGTTAGTTTTTAAAAAAATATTCAGCCCTGGGAGAAAAGAAACAAAAAAAATAGACCTAAAAGAGGTGACCTCTTCTGGATAAGCTTATAATTGACTGAGGTGAATAAGTCCATTCTCTGCCTTAATCAAGTCTTTCAGAGACAGTGGCTTCAGCCTCATTGTTGATTTGCATTCCTTGATATGTTCTTTGTTTAGTGTTTTTTTGTCTTTCTGGGCCGTGTCCATATTGACTGACTGTATATTGGATTGCCTTTCTCTCTTCTTTCAGACGCAGTAGCACTTCATTGAACCTAAGGAACCACATTACTGCTTTCTTTAAATTGAACCATTCTGAGTAGTACCCCACAAGTCTTTAAACTGATTCATTTTTTTTTTTTTAAATAGTAAGAATAAGAGCAGCTCACTTCTCAAAATGGAGTCGTCCGGAGTCAAACTCATGACATTTTGATTACCAGTCAGTAGTTACGCCACCAAAGCAGTCAAATTATGTCCGTATCAATGTCGCACCCTAACGCGGGTTCTTTTTCTGCAGTTATATTCTTGAATAATAGTGCACTTGTTGTGTTATACTTGTACCTTTTGTGAAAGTGTTTGATATTTGGACTTCAAGGTTCACACATTATACGCTTCATGTCTACCTTTTGTCAATTATTACTAAAACATGAAAAATATTTCTGTTTTAATGATGTGTTTACATAGATCGTTGTAGACAAGGAACACACAAGAAATGCATGTATTTCAAATAACGATATAGTATTTACTCTATACAACTCTAAGCGACTGACACACAGGTAAACAGACTTGAGCTGAGAAAACTTTGTGTGGCGGTGGGGGGGATGTGATAGTAGACTGCATGTTGCTTATCAACACATTTACAAGACAAAAGACTTTAACGGAGAGGTGCAAAGGGATTTAAGGTGGAACAGATTTACGAGATTTTTCATAGACTTTGATAATTCTAGTGTTAAAAAGCACAAGACAGCACTTTCAAGCCCATAACCCTAACCCTAAAATGTACACCCATTTTTATTTTTCACTTACTTGTTTCAGATGATGTCTTAGGTGGTGACTGACCTCCCCAAGTTCTAGGAGATGAAATTTCTTCAATCGTCTTTGTGTCCGACTGTAATGATTCATATTTTACATTGATAGAAGACTCCTCTTTACTCATTGACCCCAGTTCATGGTCCCCTTCCTTAATGCTCAGACTCCCCTGTTTAGGATGGACACTCTCCCACTCACAGTCCTCCTCCTCAAAATTTACAGTCCTCTCCTCCATGCTATTCATGTTGGCCTCGCAAGTCTTCTCTTTCACATCCATTTATACATTACAGTAAATGGCAGATTTTTCTCTGTGGAGAAAAAAAAAACAGGATTCAATTCAAACTGCATCATCAAGATCTAAACACATTTGATTTTTATAACATCCTCTTAGTTAAAGCTGATGTCAAGACAGGCTAGAAAAAGAAGGAGGCCATCTTTCCCAGTTGTGTGTCAACAGTATTCACTACTTTGATTGAACATTCAGTACTGTTGGTTCTCAGAATTCTGTTATCAGTTAATCTTAAGGAAGGTTTACACAAGTCAGGCTTCAGGATTATGTTAAGAAACGGGGCAAATGAAGGAGGAACTTAAATAATGGATCTGAAATTTGCAATCTTAGGATGATATCATAATGGACAACTTATTGAGCAATTTTAAGTTATAGCGCTCATTTTTGTATTGTTGTCCAAAAATTGAACATGAAGTTATGGGAAAGAGTAGTGGAAGCTGGGTTAAGAAGTGAGGTGATGATTAGTGAGCAGCAGTGTAGTATCATGCCAAGAAAGAGCAGAACATATGTGGTGTTTGCTATGAGGGTGTTGATGGAGAAGTAGAGAGAAGGGCAGAAGGAGTTGCATTGTGTCTTTGTGGACCTGGAGAAATCATATGACAGGGTGCATCGAGAGGACTTGTGGTATTGTATGAGGAAGTTAGGAGTATGAAGATGTACAGGAAATGTATGAGGGAAGTTTGACAGTGGTGAGGTCAGCGGTAGGAGTGACAGATGCATTCAACGTGGAGATGAGCTTAAATCAGGGTTCAGCTCTGAGCCCTTTCTTATTTGCAATGGTAATGGACAGGGTGACAGACGAGAATAGACAGGAGTCCTCCCATGGTCTATGATGTTTGCTGATGACATTGTGATTTGTAGCGAGAGTAGGGAGCACGTTGAGGAGACACTGGAGAGGTGGAGATATGCTCTAGAGAGGAGAGGAATGACGTTCAGTAGGAACAAGACAGAATATGTGTGTGTAAATGAGATAGAGGTCAGTGGACTAGTGAGGATGCAAGGAGTAGAGCTGGTGAAGGTAGATGAGTTTAACACTAGAATGACCAAAGCCTATGAAAAAACTCAAATCCAGCCCACCTTAAATCCTTTTGCACCTCTCCGTCAGCGTCTTTTGTCTTGTAAATGTATCGATAAGACAAAGCAGCCTGATTTACCACCCCCATATACCCCGCCCCCCCCTTCCAGCCATGCAGAAAGGGCCAACCCAAGCCTTGATTATCTTGGAATGAAGTGCTGGAGTTTTAGAGGGGAAATAGATCGCTAATTGGAACACATGCATTTCATGTGTGTTCCGTGTCTACAACAATCTTTGTAAACAAATCGTTAAAACAAAGATTTTTCATGTTTTAGTAATAAATGACAAAATGTTGACATGAACTGTATATTATGTGAAGGCTAAAGGCCAAATATCAAATAAACACTTTCACAAAAGGTACCATGTGCAATACGACAGCTTTCGTGGTGCAGCGGTAAGAACTGCTGACTTGTAATCAAGAGGCCATGGGATCGATGCAGGGTGTCTCGCAAATTTACCATTTTGAGCAGTGAGCTGCTCTTATTGTTAATGTTATACAATAAAAAAACATAAATTTGATTTGCATCTGTAACAGCCAGAGTAAATTGATAGTACTTATATAAATTAGCGTTTCTTCTTCACTTTTATTCTCTCAGTCATGATCATGATACAAACCCCCCACCCCAGATCTGAGGGTGTTAGTTTTTATCTGAAACTGGGAATAACTGTAGATGCGAGTGGTGTTTTCAGACAATGGAACTGGAAATTCTCTCATCTGGAGGGATAAAAGCTGACACACAAAAGCTGGTGAATCTGCCTTGTTCGTATCTTATTGTCACTTGGATTTTTGTATTCAGTTTTATTGAGTGTTCCTGCTCACACTGAATTAGTATGCACCCTATGGTCCACGATGTCGAAGCCGCAGTGACAAAAAACAGAGACATAGGTATATATGATATTTGGAATTCATTTTATGACCTGTATAGTACATTTCGGAAAACATTGTGGCACGGATGCAACATTATTCATATTCATTCGCGTACCTTCTTGCGGTTGTAATCAGTGACAGCATCCAAGCACAACCCCCTCGATCTTGCCCAGTCTCCACATTTTGGAACATGCGGGTAGCCGGTTGCTTGTGCTACAACATGCTTGAGCAGGTGGTGATAAACGCACACGTACTGTACAAGGCCTGCATGGGTCCACTGAGAAAAGAAGAGTATTCTTGGCTCACCTTGCGGAAGAACTTTGTCATCGCTTCTTACAAAAAAAGTTGATGGAAAAAGAAAAAGAGGATGCAACATCAACAAGCTTCTGTTCTAAGACCACCCCTTCCCCCAGGTAAGCAAACTCAGTTAGTGTCAGGCACCCCTTCAATGTAACAGAAACCACAGCATAGAGAGAAGTATGAACATTGCAACAGGTACACATGTCATAAACATAGAAAGGACGGTCCTTGAGTGTGTGGGAACTGTTAACATTTGAATTTGATGATTGCATATAGCGCAGAACTGACCTCACTGTACTATTCTTTCCTCTGCATGTCCTTGAGTAAAAAAGAAACACCACCATGCACCAAAATGTGGAGACTGAGCAAGATCGGGGGGTAAAAAAAAAAAAAAAGGGTCACTGATTACAACCACACAAAGGTATGCGGATGAATATGAACAATGTTGCATCCGTGGCACAATGTTTCCGAAATGTACTATACAGGTCATAAAATTAGTTATTCCAAATATCATATATACATATGTCCCTGTTTTTTGCCAGTGAGGCTTTGACATCATGGACCATAGGGTGCATACTAATTCAGCGTGAGCAGGAACACTCAATAAAACTGAATAAAAAAAATAAAGTGACAGTGAGATACCAAGAAGGGAGATTCACCAGCGTTTGTGTGTCAGCTTTTGTCCATCCAGACCAGAGAATTTCCAGTTCCATTGTCTCAAAACACCACTCACACCTACAGTTATTCCCAGTTTCAAAAAAAAACTAACAGCATCAGATCTGGGATGGTGGTGGGGGGGTTGTATCGTGATTGTGACTGAGAGAATAAAGGTGAAAAAAAAAAAAAACGCTAACTTTTACAAGTACTATAAATTTTCACCGGCTGTTACAGACACAAACCAAATATTATTGTATAACTAGCTGATTACCCAGTGGCTTCACTCACTGAGTGCAAGGAATAAAAATAAAATGTTCAGTAGTAGATAAATTATTAATCAGTAAAACATTAACATGTAAGAAGTAAAGATACATTGAGCAGTACTGGAGTGCTTTCGGGTAAAGTACATTTTAAAGGTGTAATAACACAACAGGTAAGTAGCACTAACAGCAGCTTAAATGTATTTGGATCATCTCTCGGTAGGAGATCCCTTGTGAAAGGTGCTACACGACCACTGTGATATAGAAGTTACATTTTCTATGCGATCCTGCAAATTTCTGCCTGACAACCTTGCACTATGTGCCTGTGATTTAAGAGAAAAATTATTCTGAGAAATGTGGATGCTGCCCTTCCGTGCTTAATGGGCAGAAGGTCCAAACAATTCCCAAGTCCAAAACTTTACATGAAGAGGTCAGTACATCTTCTTAGATGTAAACCTGTGGTGTAGAGGGTCCACAGTGCACGACAAAAGGTACATTTTTAAATAAATAATCACCGCGATCACGGCTTAGCAAGGGGGTCTGGTAGTGTGGCTGAAGCGGTTGTCGGGGCAATTCATGGTGTGTCCATTTCTCACCAAAGTGCACAAATGAGAAACTGTCCACATCCGTGATTGTTCCTGGGGCCGCTGATTTGCCACAGCTGCCATGCCCTCTTGATAAATTGAAGCGCGAGTCGGATAGAGGGGAAGTAAAAGAAAGGAAAGAAAGAACGGATGAGAGGTTGCAGGAGGAAAAAAGCAGGAAGCAGTGGGGATAGAGAGAGAAAGCCAGTGCGGAAGAGTGAGTGAAGGCTCTCATGCAGCTGTGCAGGCAGCCTGGGTGTTTGGCCGACACCCGGGGCGTAGTAGTTCTGGTCGCTTCCGCAGAGTTTGTTTTTATGAAGGACGGGAGTGACCAGAAGGCGGATGACTCTCTGCGTAAGGCCGTGGAAGGCACGTGGTGTCCCCAGCGTGAGAGCCTTGGTCGTTGGGGAATCTCAAGTCGCTGTTCATAGAGCCTACCGGAGCCAGGGATCAGTAAGGCGACCAACCAGCAGGAGAGTGGACAGAGGGCAAGCAGCAGGTAGAGCGACTCCCCTGTTGAGAAGCCCAGATGGGAGGAGTAGGGGAGTTTCCACAGGAAAGAAGACACCGGGCTTTGTTGTTTAAAAAAATTGCTTCCTGCATTATTTTAACCTCATTGTTTTTAGAAGATTTGTTCTATTTAATTTTAACCTCCACAATAACACTCATTTTAATGGATTATTTATTTAATGACTTTTGAATGCACTGCACTTATTTTGAACACCTTGTTTTTGTTGTTGTTTTTAAACAAAAGCACTTGACACTTTTTCACCATCCCCTTGCTTTGTTGTGCCTCACTGCTAAGCTCATCTGTAACATTACCGACGGTGTAGGTTTCAAAGGCTCCCATGAAGACAGTTGGGAGCATGGAACGAACCCGTATCGTCACAAAACCCTCCATCTTCTTAAAAGAATTAATCACAAAAGCAACCTTGAATGTTGCAGGTTTTAGTGACCTGAAATCACCTTAAGGGCAGTAAGTAGTCATGCAGTGCAATTTACAAAGAGAGTCTTGCTTCGATGGCACCGATTGCACTCATTCACAAAGATTTCCACTCTCCCAGGAGCCGAGGGGGACTCGAAGTGTCACAAACAGTGCGAGAAGAGAGGACACCGCCCGAAACTGCAAAGCTCTCGACCCAGTGGAGCAGCCCGACATCCCGCGCCTCCGAGCGTCCACTTTGTTCTGACGACCCTTCGCCGCTGAAGTGGTGTTGTCTTCACATTGTTTACAGCTTGGCGCAGTTAAAAAGTAGAAAGACCAAAAGTTGTTTTCCTCATCTCTTCTACTATCAAGTACTGGCAATTAAAAAAATGTTATAATGTGGCAGTTTTCGTGACAGTCACGTGGACGAATAAATAAAACTTGTCTGTCAGAACGCGCCTGGCGGCGGACGGCTCATCGCTGTAGTCCAGAGAGGAGGGCTGGGAGAGGGCGACGCGGGGCGCACTTCTATGGGATAGATCAGCATGTTTATATTTACTTCTTTTCAATATCAGTAAAATAACTCTCACACAAATAATAATTCGTAAAGACGATATAAAAATGGCATCCACAAACGAAGTGATTAATTCCTGTATTATATGTTCTGTGGTCATATGTAATTTCCGTTTTGCGTGGTCATACATAATTTTCGCTTCAAATGCAAAAAGAATTATATATATATATATATTATATATATATATATATATATATATATATATTAATAAAATAATAAAAGCAGCGCACTACGCAAAACGGTAAATTTGCAAGGCAGTCAGGATCGAACCGGGGGACTCTCGATTACAAATCGGCAATTTTTACCACGGCACCACAGAAGCTATTGTGCCATCCTTGTACCTTTTGTGAAAGTGTTTACTTGATCTTTGGACTTCAGTCTTCACACATTTTACAGTTTGTCTACATTTTGTTATTTATTACTAAAAACTGAAAAACACTTCTGTTTTAAACGATGTGTTTACACAGATTGTTGTAGACATGGAACACACATGAAATGCATGTGTTCCAAACAACAATCTATTATCTCCCACTACAACTCTAGTTACCTGACTCCCAGATAATAAAGGCTTGAACTGGGAGAACTTTGTGCCCGTTCTGCAGAGGTGGGGGGATGGAATAGTAGGCTGCTTGCTGCTTGTCTCGATCCGCACATTTACAAGGCAGAAGACGCTGACGGAGAGGTGCAAAGGGATTTAAGGTGGGCCGGGATTACGAGTTTTTTCGTAGGCTTTGGTAATTCTAGTGTTAAATACTTGGGATCAACAGTACACAGTAACAGGGAGTGTGGAAGAGAAGTGAAAAAGAGTGCAGGAAGGGTGGAATGGGTGAAGAAGAGTGTCAAGATTAATTTGTGACAGACGGGTATCAGCAAGAGTGAAAAGAAAGGTCTACAGGATGGTACTGAGACCAGCTAAATGGACTAGAGACTGTGGCACTGACCAGAAAGCAGGAGACAGAGATGGAGGTGCCAGAGTTAAAGATGGTATGATTTGCATTGGGTGTGATGAGGATGGACAGGATTAGAAATGAGTACTTTACTGGATCAGCTCAAGTTGGACGTTTGGGAGACAAAGTCAGAGAGGCGAGATTGTGTTGGTATGGACATGTGCAGAGGAGAGATGCAGGGTACATTGGGAAAAGGATGCTAAGGATAGAGCTGCCAGGAAAGAGAAAAGGGGAAGGCCTAAGAGAAGGTTTATGGATGTGAAGAGAGAGAGAATATGAAGGTGATGAGTATAACAGAGCAGGATGCAGAGCACAGGAAGATATGGAAATAAAATGATCCGCTGTGGCAACCACTATCAGGAGCAGCCGAAAGAAGTAGCAGCCTTCATTAAATCTTAGGCTCTGCCCACACAGAAGTCTGAACTGAGCATTTTTATGTTGTCTGTATATACTGTATAATTTATATACATACACACACACACACAGTCGGCCCTCGTTTATCGCGGTTAATCAGTTCCAGACTCTACTGCGATTAATGAATTTCTGCGAAGTACGATTCTTTATTTATAAATCGAATACAGTGATCCCTCCTCGATCACGGGGGTTGCGTTCCAGAACCCCCCGCGAAAGGTGCAAATCCACGAAGTAAAAACCATACGTTTATATTGTTATTTTTATATTGTCACACTTGGGTCACAGATTTGCACAGAAACACAGGAGGTTGTAGAGACAGGGACTTTATAACACTGCAAACAAACACTTGTCTCTTTTTCAAAAGTTTAAACTGTGCTCCATTACAAGACAGAGATGACAGTTCTGTCTCACAATTAAAAGAATGCAAACATATCTTCCTCTTCAAAGGAGTGCGCGTCAGGAGCAGAGAATGTCAGAGAGAAAGAGAGAGAAAAAAAAGCAAACAATCAAAAATCAACAGGGCTGTTCAGGCTTTTAAGTATGGGAAGCACCGCCCGATAAAGCAGCCGCAATAAATGGAGCAATGTGAAGGTTGTCTTTCAGCATTTTTTAGAGGAGCGTCCATAACCTCTAGGCCAGTGTGCGAACAGCCCCTCTGTCAGGAGCAGAGAATGTCAGAGAGAGTGAGAGAGACACAGAGAGAGAAAAGCAAACAATCAAAAATCAATACGTGCTGTTCGGGCTTTTAAGTATGCGAAGCACCGCATGGGAAGCATATCGTATATCATTGAGGAGTTTAATTTAATACATAATACGTGCTCTGATTGGGTAACTTCTCAGCCATCCACCGATAGCATCCCTTGTATGAAATCAACTGGGCAAACCAACTGAGGAAGCGTGTACCATAAATTAAAAGACCCAATGTCCGCAGAAATCCACGAACCAGCGAAAAATCTGTGATATATATTTAGATATGCTTACACATAAAATCCGCGATGGAATGAAGCCGCAAAAATCGAAGCACGATATAGCGAGGGATCACTGTATATACAGTTAGGTCCATAAATATTTGGGCAGAGACAACTTTTTTCTAATTTTGGTCCTGTACATTACCACAATGAATTTGAAATGAAACAACTCAGATGCAGTTGAAGTGCAGACTTTCAGCTTTAATTCAGTGGGGTGAACAAAACGATAAAAATGTGAGGCAACTGAAGCATCTTTTTTAACACAATCCCTTCATTTCAGGGGCTCAAAAGGAATTGGACAATTGACTCAAAGGCTATTTCATGGGCAGGTGTGGGCAAGTCCGTCGTTATGTCATTATCAATTAAGCAGATAAAAGGCCTGGAGTTGATTTGAGGTGTGGTACTTGCATGTGGAAGATTTTGCTGTGAACACACAACATGCGGTCAAAGGAGCTCTCCATGTAGGTGAATGAAGCCATCCTTAACTCTTTTAG
This sequence comes from Erpetoichthys calabaricus, assembly GCF_900747795.2. Taxonomy (NCBI): domain Eukaryota; kingdom Metazoa; phylum Chordata; class Cladistia; order Polypteriformes; family Polypteridae; genus Erpetoichthys; species Erpetoichthys calabaricus. The sequence goes on along the minus strand of NW_026261600.1, from coordinate 28,770 downwards.
GGCGGATGTCGACTTTTGTCGACGGGAGGGGTTGAAGGCTAATGTCGACAAAAGTCGACATCCAGGGATAGGGGGTGACAATCAGCTGTTAATGGCAACAAATCTCACTGTCACGTCACAGACATTCCATCTGTGCTTGGAGGAATGCTAGACTCATTGACTCGGCAACTAAACATTGCGTGTGCGTGAGTTACGAAATGTAAACAAAGGCAAGATGGCACCAACATGTGAAAAGGCAGCGAAGCAAGTGCAGAAAAGAAAACACTCGGCAGACGATGTTTTGCGCATTATCGCGGAGTCGGACTCTTGGTTTTTCAGAATCGGACTTGATTGGCAGTGATCAGGAGATCGAGCAAGAGAGTGAGAAGCAGGCATCAGCTGATCAGACACCAGCCGATGCCGCGTCAGCGGATCTGCTGCCAGTTGAGTGCCTTCGCGCAGCCGATGCATCTACGGCAAGGTTCGCATGGGATAAACACACAGACATTGATCCGTTGAGAGCCGATCTGGCTACCGGAGTTTACAAGACGGCATGGCTTGCTGTTGGACACGACAGATCACCAGCTGCTGTACTTCAGGCTGCTGTCTCCTGATGCTGCTTTTCAGCTACTGTCAGACGAGACAAACAGGTAGGCAGAGATTTTTTTTTTGAATCGCAGGCTGCGTTTGCATCGCATTCTCATTTTTCAAAGTGGAAACCCACAACGAAAGACGAGATGAAGCGCACTGCGGCATTACAAATAGAGATGGGACAGAACTGGTGTTATAACTTCAGGGAGCATTGGTCCAAACGTGTTTTGTCCCCTGGTGGCTTAGGTACGTGCTGCTGCAAAGTTTTATTCACTTCTGTAATAAACAGAAGCAAATCCCATGGGGTGAGCCAGGCTATAATACCATACATAAAGTTCATAAAGTTTCAGAAGATGAAAAGAGGTGACAATACGGTTTTCATGCAGGCAGAAAACTTGGTGGCAGTGGCATGGCATGATGGAAATGGGTGACTTGTCTCTCTACAGTACACACTAACAATATATGTGAGAAAGTGCAGCAACAGACAATTGAAAAATAGGCACCAAAGCAACACGTATTGTAAGGAGTGCAATGTGGTAATGACTGAAATTGGCTGCTTTGAGCGAGATCAGACTTTGCTGTGTAAAATGTATGTGATATGTATGTGAAATCATAGAGAATTCAGGCTCATACAACATGCAAGACAGTAACATTTGTCAAAAGTAAATATTTTTTGTTGATTTGATATGTTAAATAATTGCTTTGTGTTCTTTTTTAAAAAATGTTAGTTTTTGGAAAAATATTCAGCCCTGGGAAAAAAGAAACAAAAAAAAAAATTAGCCTTAAAAGAGTTAAGCTGCGAAAACAGAAAAAACCCATCTGAGAAATTGCTACAATATTACAAGTGGCAAAATCTACAGTTTGGTACATCCTGAGAAAGAAAGCAAGCACTGGTGAACTCAGCAACGCAAAAAGACCTGGACGTCCACGGAAGACAACAGTGGTGGATGATCACAGAATCATCTCCACGGTGAAGAGAAACCCCTTCACAACAGCCAACCAAGTGAACAACACTGTCCAGGGGGTAGGCGTATCGATATCCAAGTCTACCATAAAGAGAAGACTGCATGAAAGTAAATACAGAGGGTGCACTGCAAGGTGCAAGCCACTCATAAGCCTCAAGAATAGAAAGGCTAGATTGGACTTTGCTAAAGAACATCTAAAAAAGCCTGCACAGTTCTGGGAAAACATTCTTTGGACAGATGAAACCAAGATCACCCTCTACCAGAATGATGGCAAGAAAAAGTATGGAGAAGGCATGGAGCAGCTCATTATCTAAAGCATACCACATCATCTGTAAAACACGGTGGAGGCAGTGTGATGGCTTGGGCGTACATGGCTGCCAGTGGCACTGGGACACTAGTGTTTATTGATGATGTGACACAGGACAGAAGCAGCAGAATGAATTCTGAGGTGTTCAGAGACGTACTGTCTGCTCAAATCCAGCTAAATACAGCAGTCAAATTGATTCGTGATACAGATGGACAATGACCCAAAACATACAGCCAAAGCAACCCAGGAGTTTATTAAAGCAAAGAAGTGGAAAATTCTTGAATGGCCAAGTCAGTCACCTGATCTTAACCCAACTGAGCATGCATTTCACTTGTTGAAGACTAAACTTCGGACAGAAAGGCCCACAAATAAACAGCAACTGAAAGCCGCTGCAGTAAAGGCCTGGCAGAGCATTAAAAAGGAGGAAACCCAGCATCTGGTGATGTCCAGGAGTTCATGAGCTGTCATTGCCAGCAAAGGGTTTTTAACCAAGTATTAGAAATGAACATTTTATTTCCAGTTATTTAATTTGTCCAATTGCTTTTGAGCCCCTGAAATGAAGGGATTGTGTTAAAAAAATGCTTTAGTTGCCTCACATTTTTATGCAACCGTTTTGTTCACCCCACTGAATTAAAGCTGAAAGTCTGCACTTCAACTGCATATGAGTTCTTTCATTTAAAATTCATTGTGGTAATGTACAGAACCAAAATTAGAAAAAAGTTGTCGGAAGTGCTGGGGGGGGGGGAAGAGGAGCAGGGACACTCGGAGTGCTACCGGGGATGCAGCCGGCACTTCTGCCACACTGAGGCGTGTCGGTGGAAGATTGCCGGGACACACCTGGAGCACATCCGGGTGATCACAAAAGGGGCCGCCTCCCTTCATACAGGGGCTGGAGTTGGGAGAGAGAAAGACGAGGTATGGGAGGAGGCAAAGAGGCAGCCTGAAGAAGAGAAGGCATAATGTGTGGTGTTGGCCAGGACTATTGGAGACTTGTGAGCACTTATCTGTAAATATGCAACCTGTAAATAAACGTGTGTGGGGTGATTTGAACGTGTCAGCCTGTCTGTGTCCGGCTCATGCTCCATAATATATATATATTATATATATATATATATATATATATATACACATACATCTATACATACATACACACACACACATTATACATATAATGGCCAAAAGAAAGCGGGGCGTCGCTTGGACTTATTTTACTACACTGAGAAATAATGAAGCAAAATGTGATACGTGTCAGAAGGCCGTACGTTATTAAGGCAACACCACAAACCTTGTAAAACACATGGAAGTTAGACACATTGCTGAACTCGAGAAAATCAGAAGAGAGCACAAACACTCAGGCTAAAGAGCCTGGCACAGGTGCCAAAGGGCCGTAGTCGACTCAAAGAAGCTTCAAGAAAAGCTGGCAGTACCCAGCGAACGTTGGTACTGTAAACTGATGTAGGGGTCTTGTAACTGTTAGAATAGACAGAAAACAATATCTGCTTTTAAGGAGGAGTAAATTACATTTATAGCTTGATGAATTGACATACTTATAATACATTTTCAAACTTTCCAAATTTATCATGTCCATTTTGCGTAAAAAAAAAAGTATTACTCAAAATTAATGTTATTTCATTCAGGCTGTGCTAAAAGCGTCAGTCCCAAGTGTTATCTGGTAAACAGTACAGGCACAGCTTCTCCTCTCACCTGTAGGTGTGCCCAGTAATAATGGCATCTCTAGTTTTTCACATCCCAAGTGTTGCCCGCTCTTGCCAGTGATACGAGCAGTGATGTTGGGGAGCCTCTCATCAGCAGTGATGACGAAGTGAATCTGTCTTCAGGCAATACAAATGAAATGAACAGTGAAACCGAAAGAGATTTTGATGAATTATTGCTTGGTAATTGCATTATTATATGTTTTACACTTCACACTGTGTACTTCTAGAATTTTGCAAGTTTTACAGTAAAAAAAATAATGTAATTTGTTGAGCCAAAAAATGTATGCTTTTTACAGAAAACATCCAACACTAACGCTTGTTATTCTTCCAGAGATCATTTGGAGGAACTGAACACGTTTAATAATTTCTGTTAATAAAAAAGTAAACAAGTCTGATCTTTGGCACTATATGTAATAGTCTACTAATGCAAAGTGTTTAAAATGTGACTTTTTGACGTCTACACTCACTGTAAGTTTTTATAGAAGATTAACCATTCCTGTAAGATGACACTCTGGCTGTATCAGTATCGGTATCAACATCGCCAATGCTGGCCTCAGGATCACCTGGTATTGAATCAAAAAGAAAATCAACAGCATCAGCCATCACTAGTTTTCAGGTGTAAATATTGACGAGCAGGTTTTCAATTTCAATAATGAATGTTGGCTACCAGTTGTCAAGAGTTGTGAAAACGTATTTACAGACAAAGAGATAATGAACAGTGTGGGACAGGCCAATGTACGGAGCGACAATCAACCCGTCTTTATTTTGGAAGGCTTTGTCAACAGCAGTGTAGGACAGACTGACATTACCATTTTTAACATGGCTAGAACACAAGTCCTGTTTTAAAATGCTGCTGCCAGACACTCGTATTGCCAGCTAAAAACACTCAGTTTCCATGGCCGGGCCCCTCGCCTGAATGCAGCCTTCATGCCTTACCTGATAAGACAATCAATACCAGACCATATTAAAATGCAGGGATGTCTCTCAGAGGCACAAGCTGGACACTCAAGATCAAACAAAGGATCATAAATCAAGGAGGAGTAACACTGATGTACAGCACTTTGCACAAGTAGACAGTCAAGAGGATGGACTTTTATGCAAACTCAAGAAACCAATCTCAAGACCTCTATTCCTTCATTTAAAAACCCTTATAAGACACAGATCATCTCATCAAGCTTACAACTCTCAGCCTGACCATAACTTTGGCTGTCCATAGCTTACAGGGATTGGCTGTAACAGAGGTTGGAGCATTCGCTTTACTCCAAGGGGCAACTGTGCTCAATTGGAAAGGTGGAAGACTTGTCTGCACTGGAGTTGGATGAGGGTGAGATGAGCCTAAACCTTACTGAAGAATAGCTAGTGCACAAGCCGAGATGGTATCTTAAAGGCCACATAGTTGATATGGCAAATAACTAATCACAATTTTTTTTAGAAGACATGACATTGGTAGCAACAAGCTCAATTAACATTTTCTATAGCAGACACCATCAAAAGGCGCTTTACACAAATTATAAAACAGGAATAATAAATAATAATAACACTGCAAATAAAGGAAATACAACTGTAGGTGGGAAAGAATGTATGGCTATGACAGGAACGTACATATGTCCAGTCCTTGGTGTTTCAAATTAATCCACTGTTATTGTATAAAAACAAACAATGTTTATTTTCCATCTATATATATATATAATTCACTAAGTCCATGGCAAGCAAGACGACCGCAAGACCGAGCCCCGCCCACCAACAATTCACTGAGCAGCTGACCATGGCACACGCATGACAACAATTTGCGCGAGAGCGAAAGCATTTGCCAAGAATGTTTTCATTAATCAAGAATGAAAGTCGGAGGTTCGAAGAATATCACATACCGTCGTAGTTCCAACCATAAATGATGCCAACTGGCGATCTGGTGGCATTATTCCCATGACCCACCGGGCAGCCAACCGGGTAACCAAAGTCTTAGGGATCCGGGGGGAGTATTGTTGCAAAGCTGAAAGTTAAAGGAATTGACGGAAGGGCACCACCAGGTGTGGAGCCTTTGGCTTAATTTGACTCAACATGGGATACCTCACCCAGCCTGACCGTGGCTCAGAGGTGCATGTGAACTGTAGCACAGACGAAAGCGGTTGAGGCGGTGTTTGGAAAATGAACAGTCAACGTGACTCACAAGTGCATGTGGACTGTACACAGTTGAAAACAATTCAGGTGAGGAGTTGGGTGGCGGGCACATGAGAAGGCAGTGTGTACTGAACGATGACTAAGAGATTACTATGAAATTGGCAGAGTAGATTGGCGGGGGCCGGGGCGGAATGGGTGTCAGACGATCGAACTTGCCTATCTAGAGGATGTAAATGTCATAACAAGGTTTCCGTAAATGTACCTGCAGAAGGATCGTTACCGGTTGTGCTGACCCATCGTTGGACGGTTAGGACCCGAAACCTCTCGGGCCCACTTCCCCGCCCTCTCTCCGGATAGGCAGAGAGGGCAGAAAGGGCGTCCTCACTGGGCGTCCTTCCCCTCTCACCCCGTTCCAGCCCCATCCCTCGCTCTGGGAGGTGGGGGCACGGCGGCGGTCCTCCAGTTTTCAGTCACGGACAATTGTATGTTGCTCTGTCCAGAGTACCATCTTTTCATTCACTTAGTCGTATCCTCAAACCCCACCCCATTTGGACATCTGTGTCTTTCAGGAAGTGTTCACCCATCAATACATAATTATGCGGCATATGCTACGCCGTGGGTTGGCTAATGTCACATATTTCCACAGTCAAAATGAAACTCAAGACGGACACGGTAAGAAAACCTGAGTGTTTCCACGGCCTTATCAATCCACACAAAAACTTACAATAACTTCTTAATTCCCGCTACCCAGCACCTCTTCTTAAAGTAATAATACCCCATTAGAAATGAATAATTATCTAGACCTATTCTTAATATATAAACTAATCTTGAACTACAGAATAAATTTAATATATTTTCAAATTAACTGAACATAAAAACGTTAATACAGAACTTGGCTCATACATTGTGTATGACAGAGGCATTAGGCGTCAGCAGAGGGTTTACAAAATAAACTGTCTGAACAAAGGGGGCTTGATGACGGGGGAGAGTAGCTAAATGGTAAAAGTTTAAATGAACATTTACAAGCTTCACATTAAAATCTCTGAAACAAAATTGTATTGCCATTTTCAACAACTGGAAACAACAAATTTCACATTTATCAACTTCATCTTGTGGAAGTAAATGTTCCACACAAACATACACCATCATAAAGAGTTTACTAATTACCACAGTAATAAACTCCTATTAAACAGCAGCACCTCCTAGTTCAACAACGTTGGCATGGTGGAGGTCTCATGTGCCTCAGTCTTCCCTAGAGCTCCATTGTCTAAGGATGCGAGATCCTGACAAACCAGTTTGCTATGGGTAATCATCAGTGGAGGGGCCAGACAAAGAACATCTCATTATTGACCCTTAAAATTTAATGAAAGTGGGTCTTGCCCAGAAGAGGGATGCTAGTCCTGACACTGGTGTTCACATAAGAGTGGCACAAAGGGTTGACCCACACAGCCTGGTTGGCTCTGCATGATAAAACCACATGTAGCAGTAACTAAATTGGACTTAGCTTCCACCTCACCACCATCAACCAGCACCAAACAAATTGGGAATTGAGGCAAAAAAACCAGAGTACCTGTACAGGTCAGGACACAGCTATAGACCATCATAGGGTACACTCACATTCAAGTACACAACCACACCAAGACAAGTGAGACTTGCCAGGCCTCTAAACCTGAGCATATTTAGAGATATAGAGAAAATAAAAATAAATGAGCAGACATGGAAACTGCATAGAGAATTAAACATCAGGCTGAGATACAAATTCAGTCAGCTAGAACTGTAAGGCAGTAACACAAACCACAAATTTCTATTAACTTCTCTAATACTCATTAACAGGCATTACTGGTTTGGCTATAGCAATGAAACATGGGAGTTTGTCATACTTCATAACAATTAAAAGAAAAAATAAATTATATAAAAAAATCTTGGTTCGAGACATGATCATCTCAGAGAGACACTTTGACATCAAGCGAGACTAGACATTACAACCTTAGGAAGCACGACCCGTTAGATGGTGACTTTTGCACATCACGCCCTACTTAAGAACAATTTAAAACAAGTTCACTGACATCTAACCTCACAGTTGTTGGAATGCTTTTGGCAGACAAACTTCATGTGTTTCCAGCTGTTAAAAATGTTATACATTCTAGACAGCACATGAACGACTAAGGGAAGAAAGAGCAGCACATTGAAAAGAGACACGAAAGCGAAATAGGATGCACAACAGAATAATATGTGCAAATTCAGAGAATAAGGAAAGTAATAATCAGCCCGTACGTCCCAAAAGAGACACTGATGTCCCGCAAGACAAAGCAGTGAGACTAAAGGACAGCTACTGTGCAGGGTTTTAAATGATCAACACGCAGCACGACAAGCAGAGCACGCAGCTCAGCAGCAGAAGGACAGCAGCTGATCCGTCCATATCTCCTTAGCTTGCGTTCAACCCTCCCTTCACACCGCGAGCGGCAGAGACGCTTAGTGCCAGGCGCTCAGCACACCCCAGATCAGGAGTTAAGCTAGCAAAACGAGGACAACTGCTGTACAGGATTTGAAATGGACAATGCACAGCGCAAGAAGCACAACACGCAGCAGAAGGACCCCAGTTGATCTGTCCGTATCTCCAAAGCATGTGTTCAGCCACCCCCTTCACAATGTGATCGGCAGAGACGTGAAGTGGCTGGCAAAGCCCCCAAATAAATAAATAAACTTTTACATAATTGTCCATTCAAGCAATGCATGGACTTTTAAAAGCAACATCCAGTGCTGCCACGAATGGCCATGTGTAACAGCAGCACCCATGTTTGCCTTGCCTTTGTTGTTATTTATTATTATTATGGAGAACTTGGATAACCAAAGTGGCGAGGAAGGTTTGACTCGCATACCTGCGACAGCAACTGCCAGACCTGCGCCCTTTGTCTCCCAGAGTGCCTGAACTAATCGCTGGGCTGCCAGCAGAGCTACAGAGTGGACGCTGAGGAAAAGAAGAGCTGGTGTCCAACTCCATAACAAGAGAAGGCGGCACAGAACGTAGCTGCCTTCTGTCATCATGGGCAATGTAACATCAAACGCTGGTCAGGAGCCCATGGAAATACAAACTCAGCAGTCTCATGTGCTTCAGTGAAATGAGACTTAGAGCTGAAACACCAGACTCTGGGTGCGCCAGACGGATTTAAAATCGCGCAGATGGACAGAAGCCAAAGTGAAAGCGGTAGGAAGAATGAAGGTGGACTTGACATTGTTGTGAATGAAAAATGGTGCAACACCGGACACATTACTATTAAAGCACCAGACCTGAATGTAGTGCATTTATTGGGGGGGATTGGTTGTCGCCTTACAATCTTATTATATGCGGAGACAGTTTTCACATGCCATTGTGCTGATAGTTTATGTCTCCCAAGGGCAGATGCGGCCATCACAACAAACACAGTATATTCTGTAATAAGCACATTCTCTACTGACCATCCCCGTACATTCGTCACAATTTCTGGGTTGTTTGACCCCGTTTTACTTTCCTCCACTCTCACCAATTTTTTGGCATTTTGTAGAGTGTATAACAAAAGAAAGCAAGGTGCGCCAACGTTAAGGAGGCATATAACTCTAGTGCTTTGCCACCTTTATGCCAATCAGACCATAATTTGTTACAGCTCATGCCTGCATATAAACTCATTGACCAGCAGCTGCCAATCACCACCAGGACCATTCAGAAATGGACAACAAAGGCTGAGGAGGCTCTGAAGACAAAAGAGCTGGCGCGCCAAAGAGCCTCTGAGACCAGTCGCCATTAGGAAGGAGAACACAGAAGTCGTGCAGAACTGGGTGTCGACATCAACAACAAACTGGACTGGTCTCATAACACAGTGGCGCAGGTCAAGAAGGGCCACAGCAGACCGAACATTCTAAAGAGACTCCGGTCTTTTGATATATAAAGCAAGTTGCGTTTGGGTGCTTTGAGCTAAAAACGGGACTCGACCACGTGAAGTGAATCGGAGAGACACGCCAATGAACAGCAACAGCGTGTGGCAGGCCACATGGGGGTTCACTCAAGTAAAGTCCGCTGCTGAGCTGAAGAAAACGAAAGCGCCGCGCGCCTCTCACTCAGATCGCGTGCAGTAAGTCTGAGAGTGGAGCGAATTAAAACTCACACATGCATAACGTGCAACAAAAACACACGGAGCACTTACCTTCTGTTTGTCGGCGATAGACAACTTTCTAACCTCGTTCAAACTCCTGCCTCACTCCACCACAGTCTTCCTCTTGTGCAGTTCTTACTACAATGCGGTGAGGCAGCGTGGTTTCAGTAACAGTCGCCCTGGGTGACGTCAGCCGTACGCGACCATAGCTACACGCGACAGGAAGCTATGAACCGCACTGTGAAAAAGTTTATGGGATAACCCTTATCTCATACGTACGTGAAAATGTCACATTCGTACGAGATAATGTTGAATTAAAAAATTACAAACGTGCGCTTCGGGGCTGCCTGATTACGACCTTACCAAGGGTTCGGCGCTTCAGTTTGACGCCACTTACAGCTCTTGTAGAGCGGTGATATAAAAAGCAGACGGCTGGGCTTTTATTTATTAAAGTAGTGTGGGATGGTAGGAGATGGGTTTAACTGCAGCCTGCAATTCGTATGATGTGCGTCTGATAATGCCGACAACATTAATCACGAAATGCCCATCGCGTACCCCGTTACACTAAGGTTAAGATTAGGCTTGTGGGAGGGTAAGGGTTTAGGTACGTGCTTTATGTTTACAGGTATTCGTCTGCACACTCGTACGGAGCCCCTAAGGAGATATGGTGTTTTTTGTCTTCCTGGGAAACAACTTGGTGCGTACAAATTACTATCTTGTGCCCACCACTTACGCACCAGGTACTTTAAGGTAGTGATGGGCGGAGTGAAGCCTCATGAAGCATCAACACGTTTGAAGCAATTGTGTCGGAAATCGTATCGAAGCTTCGAAGCATTTGACACTCACCTCTCTAGTGACACCTCCTGGCCATTTGTATTAACAGCACATTTTAACAGTAAACTCTTAGAGCATTGTGGACGAATACCGAATCTCTATGAAGTTGTGATATACACCTTTGAAGTCAAAAATTATAATTGGCAATAATGTCAAGCATTGTAAATCGACATACGCTTAGCAAGTAATTATTCTGCAGTAATCGGATCAACGTTGACTAGTTATGTTAGGCGCTACCACGGATTACCGTTGTTTAGAAGTAAATGTATGCGTAACGGTGGCTTGAACAATTACGCCAGTCGGACAGCGCCAGGTCTCGTGTTCAATAACAAACCTGGTCAGCATCTGTCTGGGGATTGCAGATTTCCGTTGCCTGATGCGTTTGATTGATAGTTCCGATTATGCGGCAATGCTCCTTGAAAACCTGGTTGGTGTTAGACTTCTAATCGGGAATTTAATCTGCATAATGTACATTCATATTCTAATTCCAATGTAAAACCAGCATATATCAGTATTTGAATTAAACTCTTCAACCAAACTAGACTACACCTCGTGGAAATGCGATTGGTCCATCACTAACTGTCACTAAATTTTGCAATAACTATACTGATACGAACTGGCGCTACACATCCACATCATCACGTGCATTGGAAATGAGACGCTGAGCTTTTGACGCACAAATGTTTTAAAACGACACCTTGAAGCTTGTTTAAAAGTGCACGTGAGATGATGAAGGGGAGGTAAAGCCAAATGTCACTGAGATATGTCGTGTGTTTACTTTTATCAGCACTGTCAATTACTTCACCCCATGTTAGCCTTGTTAATGACGACGCTGTAGACTCTTCATCGATTGATACAGACGCCGGCATGAAGATCTACTAATGCACTGGAAACAAAGAGCAGGCAGCTATCCATATTTATAGTAATTTCAAAAAAAATCTGTCTTTGCCAGAAACATTTATTCTTGTTTACCGTAAGAGCAGCCCATACTAATCATTTATCTCGAAGCATGCGCAAATAAGACTTGATACACGTATATCACCTAACGTTCAAAGTACAAGACCTGCAGTTTACATATTGTAACATAATATAGCTAATACAACTAATGAAACCCTCTACGTTAGCTAGATCTACCATTTCATCATATACATGAAACAAGACACATATTTTCATTAGATACATCTTTATCACACTGCTGCCTCACAATAAGGAGACTCAGGTTAATTTCCCGGCTCCTCCCTGCGTGGTGTTTGCATGTTTTCCTCGTGTTTGCGTGGGTTTCCTTCGGGTGCTCCGGTTTCTTCCCACAGTCCAAAGACATGTAGGTTAGGTGCATTGGAGATCCTAACATGTCCCTAGTGTGTGCTTGGTGTATGTGTGTGTCCTGCGCTGGGCTGGCAGGCTGCCGGGGATTTGTTCCTGCCTTGCGCTCTGTGCTGGCTGGGATTGGCTCCAGCAGACCCCCGTGACCCTGTGTTTAGATATAGCAGGTTGGACAATGACTGACTGACTGACTGACATATTGAACATTAATGCAGTAATTATAGCAGTAATAATGAACCTGAGGAAGAAAAGGAATATTTATGAGAAGGGACAGAAACAGTGATATCGTAGCAAACAGTATAAAAACAACATATAACACAGTAAACAGAACATATAGAATATCAAACAAGATATTACACTTCACCAGCAACCACCCGGTATCTCATAAACGGAGCTGTGTTAAAACTCTATTCAGAAGAGTCCACACCCACTGTAATACGAAGGAAACAAAAATGAATGAATAACTTCAAACGGATACTCAAAAACATTCATTAATCGGAGCTTACACAGAAGACGCCAAAAAACTCAGCAAACAATTGAACTGAATCAGAATCCCCACCCCACCTGGCACTCACTCCCTTATCACCACAATGTGTCAGAAGGTACAGCGGGCATCCTGGCCAAGTCAGGTGTCAGAATAGCACACAAACCCACGAACAATCTGCGCACGGTCCTCTTTAATGCTAAAAACAAGAAATCGATAGCAGAAACACGAAACGCAGTTTATAGTATTCCACGCAGTTCTTGCTCAGCAGTATACATAGGACAAACTTCAAAAAGAATCGCAACACGTATACAGGAACATCACAACGCCGTCAGAAGAAAGGACTCACTTTCATTGATCTACACGCATATTAAATCAACAGGACATACATTTAACTGGGACAAGTCAAATTTAAGGCCAGTACTAAAAGTGGCAGAGAGCTGGCCGAATCTTGGTTATCAAATGAGAATGCCATCAACAGACACTTGGACGTAAATCCAGCATATGTAAACTTAATAATAATTCATTACATTTATATAGCGCTTTTCTCAGTACTCAAAGCGCTATCCACACAGGGAGGAACCGGGAAGCAAACCCACAATCTTCCACAGTCTCCTTAATGCAAAGCAGAAGCACTACCATTGCGCCACCTGTGAGGACTCACAAGAAGATCACGTTCATAATAAATAAACTGTACACCCAATACCCCCCCCCCCCCCCATCACACTGATTTAGCCACCCCCCATCCACATAATGTTTTGCTATATATTGCCTTTGATTCTTGCAAGTCCAAGCATTATCCTCTGATGAAGACCCCTGGCAGGGGTTGAAAGCTCAGGAATAAAAACTACTTTATGATACATGATACATTTTTTCTCCCTTTGTGGATCTCCAGCTGCAAATATATATATATATATACAGTAATCCCTCACCTATCGCGGGGGTTACATTCCAGAGCCCACCGCGATAGGTGAAAATCAGCGAAGTAGCGACCTATATTTATTTTATTATTTAAACATATTTTAAGGCTTTATAAACCCTTCCCACACTGTTATAAACCTTTCTCACTGTCTTGTTAACCTTTCCCACACTCTTATAAACACTTCCTATGCTCTTAAACACTTTCTACATTCTTAAACACCGCAGACCAACACTGCACACTGCACACTGCACGCAGCGATCAGACGTCAATGTGTCTGCACTCGCTTTGTGAAGGGGGGCAGCTGAACTCACGCTGAGCAGAAATGGACTTTGTGCTGCTTCTGCCAAAATGCCTGCTTGCCGCTCTGCGCGTTTGGAAGGAGGAGGAGTGTGTGTGTGTGTGTGTGTGTGTGTGTGTGTGTGTGTGAGAGCTGAACGCACCTTCGCTCAAAGCCCCCCTCCCCGGAGGCGCAGTTCGCATTGTCAAGGGGTTGGGGAGCTGAATGAACGCTAAGGAGAAGTGGACTTTGTGCTGGCTTTGTGCTGCTTGTCGCTCTGCGTGTCAATAATTTAAAAGCCTGTACATCATCAATTTTCCTGTCTCACTGTCTTGTCTTGCGTGAAGTTAAAATGTTTTATGATAGTGAGATGTTACTCATATCCTTAGCCCGACATTCACATATCATATGTGTTAACAAAGTGTGTTTTATAAGTTTACATGTGTTTAAAGCATGTGGGATGGGTATTTTAAGGCTTAAACTATAAAAATGTTTATTTATATGGTCTTTCTATATCGCGGATTTTCTCCTGTTGCTGATGGGTCTGGAACATAACTTCCGCGATAGGCGGGCAATCACTTGTATTTAAAAACAGGCGAAGTCGTGAATCCGCGAAAAGTGAACCGCGAAGTAGTGGTACAATCATATATATGTTGATTTCTATATTCAGTGAATACACGCATAACACTGTTCACTATAGAAGTGAGGCAGTGCAACACAGAGACTGGAATATTTATGAGAACAGCCAGAGTATTATGGTGAAGGAAGTGTTTTGAACCATATTAGTACAGCTGTTCTTATGCATTCTAATAGTCAGCATTTTAATATGCAAAATTTGTCATTTTATATTTTGACACTAAGTAATGTACTGCACAATAATTTCAGTTGTGTTGATGATCCAGAAAGATTTGTTTCACTAATCACAACTCTGTTGAAATTTTTTAACCTGGTGGTGGAATATGCGGTGTAATGTAATTAATATAACTTCCTAACTCTCGGGTCAAAGCAGTAAGCTGACATGAGGAATGGAAATGTCCCGCCCCCATGCATTGCGGTTCGAAGCAATGAGCAGACATGCGTAGTACTGAGATTGCATCCTGATGGGATTTGAAGCCTCAGACATGCTGAGTACTGAGCTCATGACGTGGCTCCGAAGTCTCAGACATGCGCACTAGGTTAACTGAGGCTTCGAAGCGTCGAGCAGATTCAAAGCCTCGGACATGCGCACTGGGTTAACTGTGGCTTCAACGCGTCGAGCAGATTCGAAGCCTCGGACATGCGCACTGGGGTAACTGAGGCTTCGAAGCCTCGAGCAGATTTGAAGCCTCAGACATGCGTAGTACTACTGAGATTGCGTCATGACGGGCTTCGAATGGGGATTTGAAGCCTCAGACATGCGTGGTACTGAGCTCATGACGGAGCGCTGAAGCCTCAGACATGCGTAGTACAGAGATTGGATCATGATAGGGCTTCGAAGTCTCGAGCAGACATGGTTACTGAATCTTTGTGAAGCCTCAGCACACTCAAAGGCATTGACCTATATTTTGAGAGTCTATCTGACACTTAACTCTCTAGTTATATTTTGTAATTCGTATTGACATTACACACTTCACTTAATATAGTTAAACTACAATTCAGGTAGTTGCTGAGAAGTAATTATTGTTCTTGTGGTTTGCTGTGATTTCCTTTGTCTGATACATAGTGTCAAAGATATATTGTCATATATCAACTTTATATATATAAAAAGATTAGGTAAATCGTGCAACCTTTTTATGGAACGCTTAATTTTGTTCAAAACCGTACGTCATATAGTATACATCTATAAATATAATTTTTTTGTCTTCATTAGGAGAATACAACAATGATACTCTCGTGTCAATTAAACCAATTTAACGTGCATATGTCAAACAACATATTTCCACATCCGCGGCAGTAAGAACAGTAATAGTAGTTCAGTTGTGTGAAGCTCGTTAATTATTCTATTAATTATTCGCAACTGTCTTTCGGTAAAAACACCAGCGGTTCGCGTCGTCGATCCTCCACTTGTTAAAGGTTTTTCTCAATTCCTCCATTTAACAATATTTTGGGCTTGGACGGATAGTGAGCGAATCGAGCTGTCGAGGGAAGATTGGGCCGCCATAGACGGGCAGGGGGCACACGTCCCTAATTATATTGTGTATGTAAAGAGTTTCACTGTAAAACGTAATAAGCTTCATATTTGTGTGTTTGGAGACCCTGGTGTCGTACTGAATTTGTATTGTAGAAAAACAAACTACTGTGCAGCATGCCTAAATGTGTCTTTTCGTTTCTGATCGCTATACGGCACTACCAATTTAAGACAATTCGCTATAAACAGTTTCAGCCAATCAGCGCCTTCTAAACATGCAGAATGACAGTGTGACCCTTTATTGTAGCGGCGCAGCATCTTCGTTTCAGTCAGTCATTGTCCTGTTAGACTATTTACTGTTAAGTGCTGCTTGAGGTAGCGTTTATAGTACAACAGGTAGCCTACGTAGTTCTTAAATTGATATTGAAATGCACACACAAGTCTCCTAAATTATTTATTGAAATGCCTACATTTACAGTGTCCGTTTTAGGAAATCGTAGTTTTTACTTGTTCCCGTTATTAGGAATTACAATTTCTCAGTGTCACATATTATTCATTACTACTTGCAAGTCCCGCATCATTGAGATTCTGATTTATATTCGGTATAAGCAATTTTCATTGAACTGACTATAGCAGACTTGTCATCTTCTTAAAATGACTTTATTTATTTGATGTTGACAATCATAAGGTCAAAAACCAAGGAGGCGATGAGTTTGCACGGACTGTGCTGTTTCTTTTTTTTTGTGACATCGCGTCAGTAGAGAGTGCGTCAAATTAACAATGCATTCTGTCGTAAATGACAGCGCATACGCTTTTTTATATTTCCTAAAGGCCAATGTGTCTCAGTTTGCTCATTAATATATTTTGACAGTGTATTTTAGTGAGAATGATTATAAACATATTACCCATGTTCATTTCCCATGTAGATATGTAACGTTTGGTGAGAATAAATCAAAAGTAACAACACATATAATAGTTATGTTGCATTGTTTAGATTAACAAAATTCACTGTTTATCTGAAATGTTCTACTTATACAGTCGATTTATTCCACTTCTGAAGGTGTACATTGTCGGTATTCTCCATTGCAATTGCCCCAGAGTGTAAGGTGTGCCAGTGCAACTGAAGGGTGGCAGACGAGCTCACGTAATGGGTGACAAGTCACATCCTCACCCGGATGCTGAGGCTCTTGTCATGAATATTCCCATCTTGTGCTTTTTCTCATTCCTGCCAGTTTACTATTATTATTGGAATCGTATGTAGAGGGAATGTGTGTGTTATTTTATGTCTATGAAAGGAAGGATGGTAAAGCCTTGAATGACACTGAGTGTTGATACTTTGGGTGACACGACAGGTGAGGAGCAGGGAACGTTAAATGTGACAGTGACTGCGGGGGATTGTGGGACTGGAAGATGGTTTAAGAATACAGAAACGACAAAAGCTTAGTCTTTCAATAATTTTATTTACATCAATGATTTACTCCGTTGAGCTGCAGTTCGGAAGATTACTTATTTACACACACCCCCCCCCCCCCCCCCGCCACCCGGTGCAGCCTTTGATAAGATGCATTCAGAAGGAAAGGATGTTGCTGACAAAGTCAGGTGCTTTTTTGAAAGTTTGGCTCCAGATGTGCTTATCCAGCTGCTCCTTCTTGTCAGTACTCGAGTGATCTTTATGTTCACCTCTGGATGAATTCGCAAAGTTTCTTTACAACGTTTTTGTCTCATTAACGCAGAACTCCCGAAGCTTTCCTAAAATTGCAGAAGACAGTTGTGATTAGTTATGCAGCACATGCTTTTACTCACATTGCTTTTGGAAATCAGTAATACAAATCAGCTACAGATCTGGGAATCACTGAATAGTAAAAACGTTTAATGAGAGTGTCTTGCGCATATACTGGTGTAATGACCACGTCGGCTTTAGTGAAGCGTTTCTTAGCCTCTCTGATATGATCGACACGGCGTAGAGTAGATTCTGGATTGTTATAATACGTGCTACCTTACGCAAAATATGCTCATTAATTTGTTACAGATTCTAGGTGGACACGATTCCACACCAAGGAAAAAGGTGCCCCATGTAAATCGTTCATAATGTCTCCAAAATACATTTGCTAACTTTCAGACAAGTACTACTTAACTGTTTTATACAAAATCCTTATTTCAACATATGCGAGCCTAAATTAGGATTTAATCTCGGGTTAATGAACCTTATCGCTGTAGCAAGAACAACTGCTTTTACGCTTTGAGCCAAAGCGCTTTAACAGGCTAGTGAATGACCAAATCGACTGCTGACTGCGCAGATATCAATGACGTCATAACGCAAGCGAGACTAAAAATCACGTGACGGGCGCATTTGAAGCAAGCCTCGAAGCGGCGCTTCGATCTCCAGTGCTTCGAAAGCTCGACACAGTCTCGAAACCTGAGTATCGAGCGGCCCATCACTAGTATAAGCTGACAAGTTTTAAATGAGTGTTTTCTGTCTGAAACTGAATGGAAACATCACGCCATGTGGTTGTTGATGTGTTTTGAGGTTCTGTTGTCACTTTTGGTCGGCAGAAATGGATTTTAAAAGTGTTTGGTTTAGCGGAGATCCAACCTCATTGGTATATTGTTTGGCTTGCTACAGGAGACAGAGAGCGCCTGACGTTACATGTGCTGACTGTGCCCTTTACTGCTTGTCTTGGAGAAAAAAGCTGGATGACGCTTTTGTAGAATAAACGGCAGAATTCGGGTATTGCTGTGTCTGTCTTCTTCCAAATCACCAGCAGCCATTCTAAAGCCGCTACATATATATTTGAATTTACTTAATATGGAAATTTAATATGAAAATCGGAGAAAAGGCAGTTGTTCTATAAAAGATAACCCTTTTAGATCAAAGTGTCCGACCGCCTCTTCTCAAAGCTTTTTACTTCAAACTTGTTTCCTTCAATAAGGAGACGCCGCACAATTCATAACAAGGTGCGTCACGAAGTGGGCGTGGTTAGAATGCTGCGGAGCTCACAAGAATATCCGACAGACAGACACGAGAGCGCAGGGCAGTAAGCCAAGTCGCGGAGAATGTCCAGCATGTTTGTATATATGTATTATGTATAAATGCATTTTCTCGAATTATTTAGTTTTGCAAATGCCGTTTGCTACTGTAGTTAAAAATTTAATCTGACCATTTTTATAAGTTTAACTTTAACATTTGCGATATTTTCATTTAACGACTAGACGGCCGTCGTCAGTTCTGTTTGAACAGTTATCGGCGCATTAACGTGACTCGGGGGATTCGCTGCGGCTCCTTTACTAATTTATTTGTGCTTCCATGCTGTGAACTCGCGATCAGAGTCCTGAGCGCTCTGAGACAGATGAAAGTTGTACGCACACGCAGAAATCACAAGTCTTTTAACCCTCCGCCCATCCCTAAGTATTCGTAATCAAAAGGTTGTGTACATGCACTGTAATCCTAGACTGACCTCCTCTACAAATTGCGTAATTAGATAGAATAGCTGGTAAGTTTCCCGGCACATAGTCGACATTTTAATTTCTCCATCAACTGCCTAGCAAACTGTCACGTGTAACAAGGGTCGCGTTCGGCTGACGTCATCCAGGGCGACGGCTACTGAAGCCACGCTGCCTCCTCACATCTGACAGCCGCGCGAGAGGAAGACTGTTGTGGAGTTAGGCCGAAGTTTCAACGAGGTTAGAAAGTTTTCCATCACCGACAGACAGAGGGTAAGTGCTCCAGGTTTGGGGGCGCACTTTACTGATGTGCGAGTTTTAATTCGCTCCACTTGGACTACCGCTCGCGACTTGAGAGTGAGGCTCGCGGCTCGTTAGTGTTCTTCAGGCCAACAGCGAACTTTGTGAATCATCCCGTGAACGCCAACCCTGGTGCTGTTGCCGTTCATTGCTGTTTGTGTCTCCGATTCACTTAACGTGTCATTTTTACTTTAAAGCACCCAGAAGCAACTTGCTTCATACATCAAAAGCCCGGAGTCTCTTTAGGATGTTCGGTGTACTGTGGCCCTTATCAGACCAGTCCGGTTTGTTGTTGATGTGAACCCCCAGGTACTCGTAGTTCTGCACATTTCTGTATTCTCCTCCCTAATGGCGATTGGTCTCGGAGGGTCTTTGGCAGGCCTGAAGTCCACCAGCAGCTCCTCCTGTCTGTAATGCCGTGTTAGACCAGTTTGAACCAGTGTCTCCTTCGTTTATAAACATTATAAAGGGATTTAAGGTTACTTTTTGTGCAGACATTATTCTAATACGGTTATGGAGAGGATCATTAAATACACTAGCACCATATATATTACATATTATTCATTTCTCTCATACCACTGGAACTGTGCCTGTCTATTTTAAACATGCAGTGGTTAAGCCCTTTCGGGGAAAAAAAAACCTAACCTTAATAAGGATGACATAAATAATTTTAGATCGATTTCTCGACTACCTTTCCTATCTATAATACTTGAGAAAGTTGTTTTGCAGCAGCTTCAGATCTTTTTTGGATTGTAATGGTGGTCAAGAAATATTTCAGTCTGGTTTTAAAACTTATCACAGCACTGAAACAGCTTTACTCAGGGTTGTTAATGATATTTTACTTTCAGCTGACTCTGGGGTCTTGACAGTTTTAGTGCTATTGGATTTAACTGCAGCCTTTGATACCATTGATCACAACATATCGTCAAGGCTGGATAAGTGGCTAGGAATCCGAGGGGGTGCACTAGTTGGTTCAAATCTTATTTCACTAGTAGGACTTTTTTAGTTGGTAACAAGTCTGTCTTTTCCTCTACTGCTTGTTTGAAATTTGGTGTTACACAGGGGTCTATTCTGGGTCCTTTGTTGTTTTCTTTGTATTTAATACCTCTTGTGTTCAAATTTCGCAAATATGGCATTTCATTTCATTTTCACGCTGATTTTTACTATGACTAAGGAGTCCTTAAATTCACTACATAAATGTTATGAAGATGTCAAACATTGGATGGCCGTAAATTTTTTGAATCTCAATCAGAGTAAGACTGAGGTTATTGTATTTGGACCAATAGCTTCTGATGGGGCTGTCAGGGATCCGTTCAGCTCATTAGCTGGGTTTTGCAAAATTCTTCTTCTTTTGGCTGTTCCCATTAGGGGTTGCTACAGCAGACCATCTTCTTCCATATCTTTCTGTCCTCGTCATCTTGTTCTGTTACACCCATCACCTGCATGTCCTCTCTCACCACATCCACAAACCTTCTCTTAGGCCTTCCTCTTTTTCTCTTCCCTGGCAGCTCTATCTTTAGCATCCTCCTCCCAATATACCCAGCATCTCTCCTCTGCACATGTCCACACCAACGCAATCTCGCCTCTCTGACTTTGTCTCCCAACTGTCCAATGTGAGCTGACCCTCTAATGTCCTCATTTCTAATCCTGTCCATCCTCGTCATACCCAGTGCAAATCTTAGCATCTTTAACTCTGCCACCTCCAGCTCTGTAGTTCTAGCTCCAAAGTTTTGGAATGCTCTGCCAATTGACATTAGGTCAGCACCATCAACTCAAATGTTTAGATCAAGACTGAAAACACACCTGTTTTCGATTGCTTTTAACTGTATATGAGTAACTCTGGTATCCATTTATTTTTTATATTCAGTGTTTTTCTGTTAATAGTTTATCTGCTAAGTGGTTCCTTTTAACTTAGTTGTTTTAGTATTTATGTAATTTTTGTTTGTTTGTTTTTTGTTTGTTTATTGATTTACTATTGATATTTTCTGATTTTATTGTACAGCAAATTGGTTTACACTTAGTGTTTTTTAAATTGTGCTTTATAAATAAATTGTGGTTTTTGATTTTTTTTTATTTGAGCTCTTTTGTTTTGCTGATGTTGAGTTGCAGAGCACACAGAGGCCTGCAGTGTTTGGGGAGGACTGGACTGGCAAGAATGAGTCAAACCTGTTGAAGATCTGCTTCAGTACATTGTCTCTGCTCTAGTTCCCTTCCTCTGCATGTTTTACAGCTGCCAGTGATGACCGTCTCCCTATTCCACACTTCCTTCATGTTGTTTTGTTGTAATTTGTGGTCACGTTTGTCTCTGTAGTGGACTTTCTCCTCACGGAGCTGTTGCTTCACCTCTGACTGCACCACCTTGATTTCATCCTTATCTCCAGACCTACAGGCTTTCTTCTTTATATTCAGTAGGCTTTCAGGTTTTTTGTGATCCATCGTTTGTTTTTGGGGAAACCACACACTGCCTTTGTGAGGACTGTGCTATCCACACAAAGCTTGATGTAGTCTGTGATACAGTGGCTGACACCCTCAGTGTCCTGGCTGTGTGACTCAGAAAGCATATCCCACTCAGCGTTCTCAAAGGCCTCCTTCAGATCATCCTCCGCCTTTGTTGTTCATTTCTGAATGGTCCTGCTGGTGATTGGTAGCTGCTTGACAATGAGTTTATATGTGGGTATGAGCTGTAACAAATTATGGTCTGATCGGCATAAAGGTGGCAAAGCACCAGAGTTACATGCCTCTTTAACATTGGCGCACAGCAAGTCCAGGGTCTTGTTTTCCTTTGCTGTACAGTCCACAAACTAGTTTAAAATCAGTGAGGGAGCAGGAAAGTGAAACAGGGTCAAACACCCCTGAAATTGTGATGAAAGCATGGGGATGGTCAGTAGATAGTTTATATCTCCCCTCGGCAGATGCGGCAATCACAACAGACACAGTACAGTATATTCTGTAATAAGAAAACTATCAGCACAATGGCGTGTGAAAACTGTCTCAGCATATAATAAGATTGTAAGCCCCTACCCTCAGGCACTACATTCTGGTCCGGTGCTTTAATAGTAATGTGTCCGGTGTTGCACCATTTTTCATTCACAACAATGGCAAGTCCACCTTCTTTCTTCCTATCACTTTTATTCCTGCTGCTGTCCTTACTCACAATTTTAAATCCATTCAGTGCGCCCACAGAGTCCGGTGTTTCAGCTCTAAGCCTCGTCTCACTGAAGCACATGAGACTGCTGAGTTTGTACTCCCTTGGGCTCCTGACCAGCATTTGATTTTACATTGCCCATGATGACAGAAGGCAGCTACGGTCTGTGCCTTCATCTCTTGTTGTGGATTTGGACCCTTGCTCTCTTTACCTCGGCGTCCACTCTGTAGCTTTGCTGGGAGCCCAGCGATTAGATCAGACACTCTGGGAGACCAAGGGTGCAGGTCCGACAGTTGCTGTTGCAGGTAGGCGAGTCAAACCTTCCTCACCACGTCGGTTCTCCAGAAAAAAAAAAAAGAAATAACAACAAAGAAAACCAAATACGGGTGCTGCTCTTAAACATGGCCTATTGTGGCAGCACTGGATGTTGCTTTTTAAAATCCATGCATTGTTTAAATTGACCACTACAGTAATCCCTCCTCCATCGCGGGGGTTGCGTTCCAGATCCTCCCGTGAAATGAGAAAATCCACGAAGTAGAAACCATATGTTTATATGGTTATTTTTATATATTTTAAGTCCTTACAAACTCTCCCACATGGTTTATAAATATTCCCCGTACAGTTATACAGCATAAACCCTTTATATTCTCTTAGTTATTAGGTAAGATTCATTGAAATTATGTATGTAAACATAATTTATATACAGTGAACCCTTGTTTATCACAGTTAATCCATTCCAGACTCGACCATGATAAATGAATTTTCGCGAAGTAGTATTCTTTATTTATAAATCGAATATTTTCGCAGTTAGAGTATAGAAAACCTGTTTACGACCTTCTAAATACATTTTTTAACATTATTAGAGCTCTCTAGACATGAAATAACACCATTTAGTCACCATTGCACTCGTATTACCCAATATATTAGACAAAATAAGAGAAAATAAGACATATTAGACGTTACAAATATATTATTACTAGGCTCACCCGCCTTTTAAGGCAACCGACTTTTATTCTCAATTTGTGTGCACTCCATGTGTACATCAGGCATGTAAGTGTAGGGAATGAGAACATCAAAGTGCCCATTCATAACATCTCCCGAAAACCTAAGTTTTTTTTATCCCCTCGAGTGCCTGTCCAAAGTCGTACAATGTCAGCCCGAATCTGTACTGCTAAAGACGGAGTTTCATGCACTAAATAAGCTATAGATGAGAATAAGCTAGCACCATCTCCCCTGATATTTACTACGCGGTGAAGCATTTGTACTCCATCAACATTAATTATTTTCAGAGACATAATTTTGTCTATTTTTCCAGCGCATCGTGCACAAAAGCAAGGGAACGATGGGAGCGCCAGAACTCTGCTCACATCGCGTCGCTTCGTACCGCAAGCCACAAGTAGTAAGTCTGTGATAAGCGGAGTACCGCTACGCTTTGCAATCACGGGACGGAAGGACAATCCTGACCGCTTTTATATAGTAGATTATTGTACTGTACATTTAATTTCACACACACACAGTTCTTACACACAACCACTAACCTATGAAGGCACGACCTCAGTAGAAGAGTCTTCAGGTGGTGCAGTATCTTCAGCAGGTGCGTTGTTGTCTTCTTCCGCTGAAGGAGTACTAGGAGTAGGCAGTGGGTGTCTGGAGAACATCTTGATAGGCAGTTGCTGGCGCTGTCTTTTCATATGCGTGAGGAGGCTTTTGTAGGGTGTTGCAATCTTTGATCATATCCAAGAGTTTCACCTTCTCCTGGATAGTAAGCATCTTCCTCCGGCGCTTAGTTTTATTGTCAGAAGGCTTAAAAAAAGCAGCACATTTAGGAGCCATCGTGGGGCTTAGATAAAAGTTCTCAGAAAGCGCGTGCGTAGTCACATAAGCGTGTATGAGAAAAAATCGCGATAGAGTGAAGCCGCGAAAGTCGAAGCGTGATATAGCGAGGGATCACTGTACTACTCACAAACATACGTATCGTATATCATTGAGGAGTTTTATTTAATACGTAATACAGTTTTAAACATATTGTAATTGAGTAGGTAATATAAAAATAAGCGAAAAATCTATAACATGTAAATGTTGTACATAAAACCAAAAAAAAAGATTAAAGACACTGTAGAGCGTCTCCGATATCACATTTGTTACAGCCATTACGATAGACAGGCCACCGGCAATAAATACCAACAATGCAAGGAAAAAATTGTATAAAATGTGTGCACAGTTACAATAAACATACATACATGTACTAAGTACGTAGAAAAATAGTTTTGGTTACTCACCAACTTGTCAGATAATGATGACATTTACTGCACTGTTACAGCTGTTCTAAAGGAGCCTCTTCAGGTGACTGTGTAGCACCGCCGTCGTCTTCTTCCACTGAAGGCGTACTAGGCAGTGTTTTGCGTGTAAGGAACATCGTGATGGGAAGTTGCTGGCGCTGCTTTTTCATTTGTGTAAAGAGGTTCCTATACACTTCCGTGGCGCCGTCAAGAGCATTTTTAAATTGCAAAGAACAAATCATTTGCGGGTCCCATTCTTCAACTGATGTCTGGAGATCTTTTGCCATTCGTAGAATGGTCGCGAGATGCTCGAGAGTTAGCACAGCACCCAGGAGCTTAATCGCGTGCTCTGATTGGGTAGCTTCTCAGCCATTCGCTAATAGCGTCCCTTGTTTGAATTCAAATGGGCAAATCAACTGAGGAAGCACACGTACTGTAGACCGCAGACATCTGCGAAGCAGTGTGAAAAATCTGCGATATATATTCACATATACTTACGTTTAAAATCCGCGATGGAGTGAAGCCGCGAAAGATGAAGCGCGATATAGCGAGGAATCAATGTATATAAGTTTTTTTTTTCTTTTAATTGTTATGAAATGTGACAAACTCTCATGTTTCATTGCTAGAGCTAAACCACTAATGCCTGTTAGTGAGCATTAGAGAAGTTAATAGAGATGTGTGGTTTGTGTTACTGCCTTACAATTCTAGCAGACTGAATTTGAATCTCAACCTGTTTTTCAAGTCTCTATGCAGATTCCATATTTGCTCTTTTATTCTTATTTTCTCCACTTCTCTAAAGATGCTCAGGTTTAGTGGTCTGGCAAATCTAACTACTTTTGGTGTGTTTGTGGACTTGAATGTGAGTGGACTCTATGGTGGTCTATAGCTGGCTACTGCCCTCTACAGGTACTCTGGTTTTCTTCCTATACACCCAATAACTTCTATTTGTGTTTGTTTTGCACTGGACCACGGTGGTGAAGTGGAAGTTAAAGTCCATTTGGCTATTTATATATGTGACTTTATCATTATAGACCCAACCAGGCTGTGTGGGTCACCCCATGTGCCACTCTTAGGTGAACACCACTGTCAGGACTGGCATCCCTCATCTGGCCAAGACCCACTTTCATTTAATTAGAATATTCATTAACTAGCAAAATACCCGCGCTTCGCAGCGGTGAAGTACTGCTTTAAAATTTTAAATAATAAACTGAGGGAAAATGTACCAATAATTATTTGTTAAGGATCTCTTTTTATACCATGTTGTCAGTTTGCCCCACCGGTTGTAATATGACCAAGCTGTGCGCTGAGCTTACTCTTGAGCATGCAATGTATAGTTGGCCATGTGAAAAGCAATCTTGCCTCAAAGCAATGCCAACCTTTTGTAGGGTCTGTCCCTGAGACTTATTAATTGTCATTGTGAAGCAGAGCCTTGCTGGAAATTGGAGGCGTTTGAATTGAAATGGGAGATCAGGGGGTATAACGGGGATGTGAGGAATAAAAACTCTCTCCCCTGAGCCACCGCCAGTAAAAATAGTTGCCTCAATTAGGTTCTTTTGCAGACACGTGACCTGAAGTCTCGTGCCGTTACAAAGTTTTGGTGGCTGTAAGTTTCTCAGTAACATTATTGGTGCCCTAACCTTCAAAATTAAATTATGCTCAGGAGTGCCTGGAGGATTCAGAGTGTGGACCGAGCTGCAGGCTATGGACATATATATGTACGTAAGTAGGATTCAGTTAGCGTTGGGAACCCGTGTACCAAATTTCTCTAAGATGGGCCCATTAAGTAACAAAGACCGTTGGAAAGTTCAATATGGCAGCCGACAGTGGTGTCATACCACCGAAATAAGTACGTACATCGGTTTCGGTTAGCGCAGGGAAGCCGCCTACCAAATTTCGTGAAGATGAGGCCATAAATAAGAAAGTTTAACATGGTGGACGTTGTCGACCGTTATGTGTAGAATTTCGAAATGCAACGTGCTTAACTTGTGTGTGTGGATGTGTATATATATGTATATGTATATGTGTGTATATATATATATATATATATATATATATATATATATATATATATATATGGAAGAGAAGGTCTGTGATACGGTTTGCATATTTGCAGTTGGAGATCCACAAAGGGAGAAAAAACGAATCACGTATCATAAAATAGTTTTATTCCTGAGCTGTCAACCCCTGTCAGGGGTCTTCATCAGAGGATAATGCTTAGATTTAAAAGTATATATATATATATATATATATATATATATATATATATATATATATATATACAGTGGTGTGAAAAACTATTTGCCCCCTTCCTGATTTCTTATTCTTTTGCATGTTTGTCACACAAAATGTTTCTGATCATCAAACACATTTAACCATTAGTCAAATATAACACAAGTAAACACAAAATGCAGTTTTTAAATGGTGGTTTTTATTATTTAGGGAGAAAAAAAAATCCAAACCTACATGGCCCTGTGTGAAAAAGTAATTGCCCCCTGAACCTAATAACTGGTTGGGCCACCCTTAGCAGCAATAACTGCAATCAAGCGTTTGCGATAACTTGCAATGAGTCTTTTACAGCGCTCTGGAGGAATTTTGGCCCACTCATCTTTGCAAAATTGTTGTAATTCAGCTTTATTTGAGGGTTTTCTAGCATGAACCGCCTTTTTAAGGTCATGCCATAGCATCTCAATTGGATTCAGGTCAGGACTTTGACTAGGCCACTCCAAAGTCTTCATTTTGTTTTTCTTCAGCCATTCAGAGGTGGATTTGCTGGTGTGTTTTGGGTCATTGTCCTGTTGCAGCACCCAAGATCGCTTCAGCTTGAGTTGACGAACAGATGGCCGGACATTCTCCTTCAGGATTTTTTGGTAGACAGTAGAATTCATGGTTCCATCTATCACAGCAAGCCTTCCAGGTCCTGAAGCAGCAAAACAACCCCAGACCATCACACTACCACCACCATATTTTACTGTTGGTATGATGTTCTTTTTCTGAAATGCTGTGTTTCTTTTACGCCAGATGTAACGGGACATTTGCCTTCCAAAAAGTTCAACTTTTGACTCATCAGTCCACAAGGTATTTTCCCAAAAGTCTTGGCAATCATTGAGATGTTTCTTAGCAAAATTGAGACGAGCCCTAATGTTCTTTTTGCTTAACAGTGGTTTGCGTCTTGGAAATCTGCCATGCAGGCCGTTTTTGCCCAGTCTCTTTCTTATGGTGGAGTCGTGAACCTGACCTTAATTGAGGCAAGTGAGGCCTGCAGTTCTTTAGACGTTGTCCCTGGGGTCTTTTGTGACCTCTCGGAATGAGTCGTCTCTGCGCTCTTGGGGTAATTTTGGTCGGCCGGCCACTCCTGGGAAGGTTCACCACTGTTCCATGTATTTGCCATTTGTGGATAATGGCTCTCACTGTGGTTCGCTGGAGTCCCCAAAGCTTTAGAAATGGCTTTATAACCTTTTACCAGACTGATAGATCTCAATTACTTCTGTTCTCATTTGTTCCTGAATTTCTTTGGATCTTGGCATGATGTCTAGCTTTTGAGGTGCTTTTGGTCTACTTCTCTGTGTCAGGCAGCTCCTATTTAAGTGATTTCTTGATTGAAACAGGTGTGGCAGTAATCAGGCCTGGGGGTGGCTACGGAAATTGAACTCAGGTGTGATACACCACAGTTAGGTTATTTTTTTAACAAGGGGGCAATTACTTTTTCACACAGGGCCATGTAGGTTTGGATTTTTTTTTCTCCCTAAATAATAAACACCATCATTTAAAAACTGCATGTTTGTGTTTACTTGTGTTATATTTGACTAATGGTTAAATGTGTTTGATGATCAGAAACATTTTGTGTGACAAACATGCA